>NW_026779017.1:0-300000 GCF_030144855.1 Hypanus sabinus
CAGACCTGCGGAGTGCTTCAATGTCAGTACACCCATTCACACAGTGTAGACCAGCGGAGGGCTTCAATGTCAGTACACCCGTTCACAGTGTTGACCAGCGGAGGGCTTCAACGTCAGTACACCCGTTCACAGTGCAGACCTGCGGAGGGCTTCAATGTCAGTACACCCGTTCACAGTGCAGACCTGCGGAGGGCTTCAATGTCAGTACACCCGTTCACAGTGTAGACCAGCGGAGGGCTTCAATGTCAGTACACCCGTTCACAGTGTAGACCAGCGGAGGGCTTCAATGTCAGTACACCCGTTCACAGTGTTGACCAGCGGAGGGCTTCAAATGCAGTACACCCGTTCACAGTGTAGACCAGCGGAGGGCTTCAATGTCAGTACACCCGTTCACAGTGTTGACCAGCGGAGGGCTTCAAATGCAGTACACCCGTTCACAGTGTAGACCAGCAGAGGGCTTGAATGTCAGTACACCCATTCACAGTGTAGACCAGCGGAGGGCTTCAATGTCAGTACACCCGTTCACAGTGTAGACCAGCAGAGGGCTTCAAATGCAGTACACCCGTTCGCAGTGTAGACCAGCAGAGGGCTTCAATGTCAGTACAGCCATTCACAGTGTAGACCAGCGGAGGGCTTCAATGTCAGTACACCCATTCTCACAGTGTAGACCAGCGGAGGGCTTCAATGTCAGTACACCCGTTCACAGTGTAGACCAGCGGAGGGCTTCAAATGCAGTACACCCGTTCACACAGTGTAGACCAGCGGAGGGCTTCAATGTCAGTACACCCATTCACAGTGTTGACCAGCGGAGGGCTTCAATGTCAGTACACCCGTTCACAGTGTAGACCAGCGGAGGGCTTCAATGTCAGTACACCCATTCAAACAGTGTAGACCAGCAGAGGGCTTCAATGTCAGTACACCCGTTCACAGTGTTGACCAGCAGATGGCTTCAATGTCAATACACCCGTTCACAGTGTAGACCAGCGGAGGGCTTCACTGTCAGTACACCAGATCACAGTGTAGACCAGCGGTGGGCTTCAAATGCAGTACACCCGTTCACAGTGTAGACCAGCGGAGGGGTACAACGTCAGTACACCCGATCACACAGTGTTGACCAGCGGAGGGGTTCAATGTCCGCACACCCGTTCACGGTGTAGACCAGCGGAGCGCTTCAATGTCAGTACACCCGTTCACAGTGTAGACAAGCGGAGGGCTTCAATGTCAGTACACTGGTTCACAGTGTAGACCACCGGAGAGCTTCAATGTCAGTACACCCATTCACAGTGTTGACCAGCGGAGGGCTTCAATGTCAGTACACCTGTTCACAGTGTTGACCAGCAGAGGGTTTCAATGTCAGTACACCGTTCACACAGTGTAGACCAGCGGAGGGCTTCAATGTCAGTACACCCGTTCACAGTGTTGACCAGCGGAGGGCTTCAATGTCAGTACACCCATTCACACAGTGTAAACCAGCGGAGGGCTTCAATGTCAGTACACCCGTTCACAGTGTTGACCAGCAGAGGGCTTCAATGTCAGTACACCCGTTCACAGTGTAGATCAGCGGAGGGCTTCAATGTCAGTACACCATTCACACAGTGTAGACCAGCGGAGGGCTTCAATGTCAGTACACCCATTCACACAGTGTAGACCAGCGGAGGGCTTCAATGTCAGTACACCCATTCACAGTGTAGACCAGCGCAGGGCTTCAATGTCAGCACACCCGTTCACAGTGTAGACCAGCGGAGGGCTTCAATGTCAGTACACCCGTTCACAGTGCAGACCTGCGGAGTGCTTCAATGTCAGTACACCCATTCACACAGTGTAGACCAGCGGAGGGCTTCAATGTCAGTACACCCGTTCACAGTGTTGACCAGCGGAGGGCTTCAACGTCAGTACACCCGTTCACAGTGCAGACCTGCGGAGGGCTTCAATGTCAGTACACCCGTTCACAGTGCAGACCTGCGGAGGGCTTCAATGTCAGTACACCCGTTCACAGTGTAGACCAGCGGAGGGCTTCAATGTCAGTACACCCGTTCACAGTGTAGACCAGCGGAGGGCTTCAATGTCAGTACACCCGTTCACAGTGTTGACCAGCGGAGGGCTTCAAATGCAGTACACCCGTTCACAGTGTAGACCAGCGGAGGGCTTCAATGTCAGTACACCCGTTCACAGTGTTGACCAGCGAGGGCTTCAAATGCAGTACACCCGTTCACAGTGTAGACCAGCAGAGGGCTTGAATGTCAGTACACCCATTCACAGTGTAGACCAGCGGAGGGCTTCAATGTCAGTACACCCGTTCACAGTGTAGACCAGCAGAGGGCTTCAATGTCAGTACACCCGTTCACAGTGTAGACCAGCGGAGGGCTTCAATGTCAGTACACCCGTTCACAGTGTAGACCAGCAGAGGGCTTCAATGTCAGTACACCCGTTCACAGTGTAGACCAGCGGAGGGCTTCAATGTCAGTACACCCGTTCACAGTGTTGACCAGCGGAGGGCTTCAAATGCAGTACACCCGTTCACAGTGTAGACCAGCAGAGGGCTTCAATGTCAGTACACCTGTTCACAGTGTAGACCAGCGGAGGGCTTCAATGTCAGTACACCCGTTCACACAGTGTAGAACAGCGGAGGGCTTCAATGTCAGTACACCCATTCACAGTGTTGACCAGTGGAGGGCTTCAAATGCAGTACACCCGTTCACAGTGTAGACCAGCAGAGGGCTTGAATGTCAGTACACCCATTCACAGTGTAGACCAGCGGAGGGCTTCAATGTCAGTACACCCGTTCACAGTGTAGACCAGCAGAGGGCTTCAATGTCAGTACACCCGTTCACAGTGTAGACCAGCGGAGGGCTTCAATGTGAGTACACCCGTTCACAGTGTAGACCAGCAGAGGGCTTCAATGTCAGTACACCCGTTCACAGTGTAGACCAGCGGAGGGCTTCAATATCAGTACACCCGTTCACAGTGTTGACCAGCGGAGGGCTTCAAATGCAGTACACCCGTTCACAGTGTAGACCAGCGGAGGGCTTCAATGTCAGTACACCCGTTCACAGTGTAGACCAGCAGAGAGCTTCAATGTCAGTACACCCGTTCACAGTGTAGACCAGCGGAGCGCTTCAATGTCAGTACACCCATTCACAGTGTAGACCAGCAGAGGGCTTCAATGTCAGTACACCCGTTCACAGTGTAGACCAGCGGAGGGCTTCAATGTCAGTACACCCGTTCACAGTGTTGACCAGCGGAGGGCTTCAAATGCAGTACACCCGTTCACAGTGTAGACCAGCAGAGGGCTTCAATGTCAGTACACCCGTTCACAGTGTAGACCAGCGGAGGGCTTCAATGTCAGTACACCCGTTCACACAGTGTAGAACAGCGGAGGGCTTCAATGTCAGTACACCCGTTCACAGTGTTGACCAGTGGAGGGCTTCAAATGCAGTACACCCGTTCACAGTGTAGACCAGCAGAGGGCTTGAATGTCAGTACACCCATTCGCAGTGTAGACCAGCGGAGGGCTTCAATGTCAGTACACCCGTTCACAGTGTAGACCAGCAGAGGGCTTCAATGTCAGTACACCCGTTCACAGTGTAGACCAGCGGAGGGCTTCAATGTGAGTACACCCGTTCACAGTGTAGACCAGCAGAGGGCTTCAATGTCAGTACACCCGTTCACAGTGTAGACCAGCGGAGGGCTTCAATGTCAGTACACCCCTTCACAGTGTTGACCAGCGGAGGGCTTCAAATGCAGTACACCCGTTCACAGTGTAGACCAGCAGAGGGCTTCAATGTCATTACACCCGTTCTCAGTGTAGACCAGCGGAGGGCTTCAATGTCATTACACCCGTTCACACAGTGTAGAACAGCGGAGGGCTTCAATGTCAGTACACCCGTTCACAGTGTTGACCAGCGGAGGGCTTCAAATGCAGTACACCCGTTCGCAGTGTAGACCAGCAGAGGGCTTCAATGTCAGTACAGCCATTCACAGTGTAGACCAGCGGAGGGCTTCAATGTCAGTACACCCATTCTCACAGTGTAGACCAGCGGAGGGCTTCAATGTCAGTACACCCGTTCACAGTGTAGACCAGCGGAGGGCTTCAAATGCAGTACACCCGTTCACACAGTGTAGACCAGCGGAGGGCTTCAATGTCAGTACACCCATTCACAGTGTTGACCAGCGGAGGGCTTCAATGTCAGTACACCCGTTCACAGTGTAGACCAGCGGAGGGCTTCAATGTCAGTACACCCATTCAAACAGTGTAGACCAGCAGAGGGCTTCAATGTCAGTACACCCGTTCACAGTGTTGACCAGCAGATGGCTTCAATGTCAATACACCCGTTCACAGTGTAGACCAGCGGAGGGCTTCACTGTCAGTACACCAGTTCACAGTGTAGACCAGCGGTGGGCTTCAAATGCAGTACACCCGTTCACAGTGTAGACCAGCGGAGGGGTACAACGTCAGTACACCCGATCACACAGTGTTGACCAGCGGAGGGGTTCAATGTCCGCACACCCGTTCACGGTGTAGACCAGCGGAGCGCTTCAATGTCAGTACACCCGTTCACAGTGTAGACAAGCGGAGGGCTTCAATGTCAGTACACTGGTTCACAGTGTAGACCACCGGAGAGCTTCAATGTCAGTACACCCATTCACAGTGTTGACCAGCGGAGGGCTTCAATGTCAGTACACCTGTTCACAGTGTTGACCAGCAGAGGGTTTCAATGTCAGTACACCCGTTCACACAGTGTAGACCAGCTGAGGGCTTCAATGTCAGTACACCCATTCACAGTGTTGAGCAGCGGAGGTCTTCAATGTCAGTACACCCAGTCACACAGTGTAGACCAGCGGAGGGCTTCAATGTCAGTACACCCATCCACAGTGTAGACCAGCGGAGGGCTTCAATGTCAGTACACCCATTCACAGTGTAGACCAGCGGAGGGCTTCAATGTCAGTACACCCGTTCTCAGATTAGACCAGCGGAGGGCTTCAATGTCACTACACCCATTCACACAGTGTAGATCAGCGGAGGGCTTCAATGTCAGTAAACCCATTCACACAGTGTAGATCAGCTGAGGGCTTCAATGTCAGTACACCCATTCACACAGTGTAGACCAGCGGAGAGCTTCAATGTCAGTACACCCATTCACAGTGTAGACCATCACAAGGCTTCAATGTCAGTATACCCATTCACAGTGTAGACCAGCGGAGAGGTTCAATGTCAGTACACCCGTTCACAGTGTAGACCAGCGGAGGGCTTCAATGTCAGTATACCCATTCACAGTGTAGACCAGCTGAGGGCTTCAATGTCAGTACACCAGTTCACAGTGTAGACCAGTGGAGGGCTTCAATGTCAGTACACCCATTCACACAGTGTAGACCAGCGGAGGGATTCAATGTCAGTACACCCGTTCTCAGATTAGACCAGCGGAGGGCTTCAATGTCACTACACCCATTCACACAGTGTAGATCAGCGGAGGGCTTCAATGTCAGTAAACCCATTCACACAGTGTAGACCAGCGGAGAGCTTCAATGTCAGTACACCCATTCACAGTGTAGACCATCACAAGGCTTCAATGTCAGTATACCCATTCACAGTGTAGACCAGCGGAGAGGTTCAATGTCAGTACACCAGTTCACAGTGTAGACCAGCGGAGGGCTTCATTGTCAGTATACCCATTCACAGTGTAGACCAGCTGAGGGCTTCAATGTCAGTACACCAGTTCACAGTGTAGACCAGTGGAGGGCTTCAATGTCAGTACACCCATTCACACAGTGTAGACCAGCGGAGGGCTTCAATGTCAGTACACCCGTTCTCAGATTAGACCAGCGGAGGGCTTCAATGTCACTACACCCATTCACACAGTGTAGATCAGCGGAGGGCTTCAATGTCAGTAAACCCATTCACACAGTGTAGATCAGCTGAGGGCTTCAATGTCAGTACACCCATTCACACAGTGTAGACCAGCGGAGAGCTTCAATGTCAGTACACCCATTCACAGTGTAGACCATCACAAGGCTTCAATGTCAGTATACCCATTCACAGTGTAGACCAGCGGAGAGGTTCAATGTCAGTACACCCGTTCACAGTGTAGACAAGCGGAGGGCTTCAATGTCAGTACACTGGTTCACAGTGTAGACCACCGGAGAGCTTCAATGTCAGTACACCCATTCACAGTGTTGACCAGCGGAGGGCTTCAATGTCAGTACACCTGTTCACAGTGTTGACCAGCAGAGGGTTTCAATGTCAGTACACCCGTTCACACAGTGTAGACCAGCTGAGGGCTTCAATGTCAGTACACCCATTCACAGTGCTGAGCAGCGGAGGTCTTCAATGTCAGTACACCCAGTCACACAGTGTAGACCAGCGGAGGGCTTCAATGTCAGTACACCCATCCACAGTGTAGACCAGCGGAGGGCTTCAATGTCAGTACACCCATTCACAGTGTAGACCAGCGGAGGGCTTCAATGTCAGTACACCCGTTCTCAGATTAGACCAGCGGAGGGCTTCAATGTCACTACACCCATTCACACAGTGTAGATCAGCGGAGGGCTTCAATGTCAGTAAACCCATTCACACAGTGTAGATCAGCTGAGGGCTTCAATGTCAGTACACCCATTCACACAGTGTAGACCAGCGGAGAGCTTCAATGTCAGTACACCCATTCACAGTGTAGACCATCACAAGGCTTCAATGTCAGTACACACGTTCACAGTGTAGACCAGCGGAGGGCTTCAATGTCAGTACACCCGTTCACAGTGTAGACCAGCGGAGGGCTTCAATGTCAGTACACCCATTCACAGTGTAGACCAGCGGAGAGGTTCAATGTCAGTACACCCGTTCACAGTGTAGACCAGCGGAGGACTTCAATGTCAGTATACCCATTCACAGTGTAGACCAGCTGAGGGCTTCAATGTCAGTACACCAGTTCACAGTGTAGACCAGTGGAGGGCTTCAATGTCAGTACACCCATTCACACAGTGTAGACCAGCGGAGGGATTCAATGTCAGTACACCCGTTCACAGTGTAGACCAGCGGAGGGCTTCAATGTCAGTACACCCGTTCACAGTGTAGACCAGCGGAGGGCTTCAATGTCAGTACACCCGTTCACAGTGTAGACCAGCGGAGGGCTTCAATGTCAGTACACCCATTCACAGTGTTGACCAGTGGAGGGCTTCAATGTCAGCACACCCGTTCACAGTGTAGACCAGCGGAGGGCTTCAATGTCAGTACACCCGTTCACAGTGTAGACCAGCGGAAGGCTTCAATGTCAGTACACTCGTTCACAGTGTAGACCAGCGGAGAGCTTCAATGTCAGTACACCCATTCACAGTGTTGACCAGCGGAGGGCTTCAATGTCAGTACACCCGTTCACACAGTGTAGACCAGCGGAGGGCTTCAATGTCAGTACACCCGTTCACAGTGTTGACCAGCGGAGGGCTTCAATGTCAGTACACCCAGTCACACAGTGTAAACCAGCGGAGGGCTTCAATGTCAGTACACCCGATCACAGTGTTGACCAGCAGAGGGCTTCAATGTCAGTACACCCGTTCACAGTGTAGACCAGCGGAGGGCTTCAATGTCAGTACACCCATTCACAGTGTAGACCAGCGGAGGGGTTCAATGTCAGTACACCCGTTCACAGTGTAGACCAGCAGAGGGCATCATTGTCAGTACACCCATTCACACAGTGTAGACCAGCGGAGGGCTTCAATGTCAGTACACCCGTTCACAGTGTTGACCAGCGGAGGGCTTCAATGTCAGTACACCCGTTCACAGTGTAGACCAGCGGAGGGCTTCAATGTCAGTACACCCATTCACAGTGTAGTCCAGCGGACGGCTTCAATGTCAGTACACCCGTTCACAGTGTTGACCAGCGGAGGGCTTCAATGTCAGTACACCCGTTCACACTGTAGACCAGCGGAGGGCTTCAATGTCAGTACACCCATTCACACAGTGTAGACCAGCAGAGGGCTTCAATGTTAGTACACCCGTTCACAGTGTAGACCAGCGGAGGGCTTCAATGTCAGTACACCCATTCACACAGTGTAGACCAGCGGAGGGCTTCAATGTCAGTACACCCGTTCACACAGTGTAGACCAGCGGAGGGCTTCAATGTCAGTACACCCGTTCACAGTGTAGACCAGCGGAGGGCTTCAATGTCAGTACACCCGTTCACAGTGTAGACCAGAGGAGGGCTTCAATGTCAGTACACCCGTTCACAGTGTAGACCAGCAGAGGGCTTCAATGTCAGTACACCCATTCACAGTGTTGACCAGCGGAGGGCTTCAATGTCAGTACACCCGTTCACAGTGTAGACCAGCGGAGGGCTTCAATGTCAGTACACCCGTTCACAGTGTAGACCAGTGGAGGGCTTCAATGTCAGTACACCCGTTCACAGTGTTGACCAGCGGAGGGCTTCAATGTCAGTACACCAGTTCACAGTGTTGACCAGCGCAGGGCTTCAATTTCAGCACACCCGTTCACAGTGTAGACCAGCGGAGGGCTTCAATGTCAGTACACCCGTTCACAGTGTAGACCAGCGGAGGGCTTCAATGTCAGTACACCCATTCACAGCGTTGACCAGCGGAGGGCTTCAATGTCAGTACACCCGTTCACCCAGTGTAGACCAGCGGAGGGCTTCAATGTCAGTACACCCGTTCACACAGTGTAGACCAGCGGAGGGCTTCAATGTCAGTACACCCGTTCACAGTGTTGACCAGTGGAGGGCTTCAATGTCAGTACACCCATTCACACAGTGTAGACCAGCGGAGGGCTTCAATGTCAGTACACCCATTCACAGTGTAGACCAGCGCAGGGCTTCAATGTCAGCACACCCGTTCACAGTGTAGACCAGCGGAGGGCTTCAATATCAGTACACCCGTTCACAGTGCAGACCTGCGGAGTGCTTCAATGTCAGTACACCCGTTCACACAGTGTAGACCAGGGGAGGGCTTCAATGTCAGTACACCCATTCACAGTGTAGACCAGCGGAGGGCTTCAATGTCAGTACACCCGTTCACAGTGTAGACCAGCGGAGGGCTTCAATGTCAGTACACTCGTTCACAGTGTAGACCAGCGGAGAGCTTCAATGTCAGTACACCCATTCACAGTGTTGACCAGCGGAGGGCTTCAATGTCAGTACACCCGTTCACACAGTGTAGACCAGCGGAGGGCTTCAATGTCAGTACACCCGTTCACAGTGTTGACCAGCGGAGGGCTTCAATGTCAGTACACCCATTCACACAGTGTAAACCAGCGGAGGGCTTCAATGTCAGTACACCCGTTCACAGTGTTGACCAGCAGAGGGATTCAATGTCAGTACACCCGTTCACAGTGTTGACCAGCGGAGGGCTTCAATGTCAGTACACCCGTTCACACAGTGTAGACCAGCGGAGGGCTTCAATGTCAGTACACCCGTTCACACAGTGTAGACCAGCGGAGGGCTTCAATATCAGTACACCCGTTCACAGTGTTGACCAGTGGAGGGCTTCAATGTCAGTACACCCATTCACACAGTGTAGACCAGCGGAGGGCTTCAATGTCAGTACACCCATTCACAGTGTAGACCAGCGCAGGGCTTCAATGTCAGCACACCCGTTCACAGTGTAGACCAGCGGAGGGCTTCAATGTCAGTATACCCGTTCACAGTGCAGACCTGCGGAGTGCTTCAATGTCAGTACACCCGTTCACACAGTCTAGACCAGCGGAGGGCTTCAATGTCAGTACACCCATTCGCAGTGTAGACCAGCGGAGGGCTTCAATGTCAGTACACCCGTTCACAGTGTAGACCAGCGGAGGGCTTCAATGTCAGTACACTCGTTCACAGTGTAGACCAGCGGAGAGCTTCAATGTCAGTACACCCATTCACAGTGTTGACCAGCGGAGGGCTTCAATGTCAGTACACCCGTTCACACAGTGTAGACCAGCGGAGGGCTTCAATGTCAGTACACCCGTTCACAGCGTTGACCAGCGGAGGGCTTCAATGTCAGTACACCCATTCACACAGTGTAAACCAGCGGAGGGCTTCAATGTCAGTACACCCGTTCACAGTGTTGACCAGCAGAGGGCTTCAATGTCAGTACACCCGTTCACAGTGTAGACCAGCGGAGGGCTTCAATGTCAGTACACCCATTCACACAGTGTAGACCAGCGGAGGGCTTCAATGTCAGTACACCCATTCACACAGTGTAGACCAGCGGAGGGCTTCAATGTCAGTACACCCATTCACAGTGTAGACCAGCGCGGGGCTTCAATGTCAGCACACCCGTTCACAGTGTAGACCAGCGGAGGGCTTCAATGTCAGTACACCCGTTCACAGTGCAGACCTGCGGAGTGCTTAAATGTCAGTACACCCATTCACACAGTGTAGACCAGCGGAGGGCTTCAATGTCAGTACACCCGTTCACAGTGTTGACCAGCGGAGGGCTTCAATGTCAGTACACCCGTTCACAGTGCAGACCTGCGGAGGGCTTCAATGTCAGTACACCCGTTCACAGTGCAGACCTGCGGAGGGCTTCAATGTCAGTACACCCGTTCACAGTGTAGACCAGCGGAGGGCTTCAATGTCAGTACACCCGTTCACAGTGTAGACCAGCGGAGGGCTTCAATGTCAGTACACCCGTTCACAGTGTTGACCAGCGGAGGGCTTCAAATGCAGTACACCCGTTCACAGTGTAGACCAGCGGAGGGCTTCAATGTCAGTACACCCGTTCACAGTGTTGACCAGCGGAGGGCTTCAAATGCAGTACACCCGTTCACAGTGTAGACCAGCAGAGGGCTTGAATGTCAGTACACCCATTCACAGTGTAGACCAGCGGAGGGCTTCAATGTCAGTACACCCGTTCACAGTGTAGACCAGCAGAGGGCTTCAATGTCAGTACACCCGTTCACAGTGTAGACCAGCGGAGGGCTTCAATGTCAGTACACCCGTTCACAGTGTAGACCAGCAGAGGGCTTCAATGTCAGTACACCCGTTCACAGTGTAGACCAGCGGAGGGCTTCAATGTCAGTACACCCGTTCACAGTGTTGACCAGCGGAGGGCTTCAAATGCAGTACACCCGTTCACAGTGTAGACCAGCAGAGGGCTTCAATGTCAGTACACCCGTTCACAGTGTAGACCAGCGGAGGGCTTCAATGTCAGTACACCCTTTCACACAGTGTAGAACAGCGGAGGGCTTCAATGTCAGTACAGCCGTTCACAGTGTTGACCAGTGGAGGGCTTCAAATGCAGTACACCCGTTCACAGTGTAGACCAGCAGAGGGCTTGAATGTCAGTACACCCATTCACAGTGTAGACCAGCGGAGGGCTTCAATGTCAGTACACCCGTTCACAGTGTAGACCAGCAGAGGGCTTCAATGTCAGTACACCCGTTCACAGTGTAGACCAGCGGAGGGCTTCAATGTGAGTACACCCGTTCACAGTGTAGACCAGCAGAGGGTTCAATGTCAGTACACCCGTTCACAGTGTAGACCAGCGGAGGGCTTCAATGTCAGTACACCCGTTCACAGTGTTGACCAGCGGAGGGCTTCAAATGCAGTACACCCGTTCACAGTGTAGACCAGCGGAGGGCTTCAATGTCAGTACACCCGTTCACAGTGTTGACCAGCGGAGGGCTTCAAATGCAGTACACCCGTTCACAGTGTAGACCAGCAGAGGGCTTGAATGTCAGTACACCCATTCACAGTGTAGACCAGCGGAGGGCTTCAATGTCAGTACACCCGTTCACAGTGTAGACCAGCAGAGGGCTTCAATGTCAGTACACCCGTTCACAGTGTAGACCAGCGGAGGGCTTCAATGTCAGTACACCCGTTCACAGTGTAGACCAGCAGAGGGCTTAAATGTCAGTACACCCGTTCACAGTGTAGACCAGCGGAGGGCTTCAATGTCAGTACACCCGTTCACAGTGTTGACCAGCGGAGGGCTTCAAATGCAGTACACCCGTTCACAGTGTAGACCAGCAGAGGGCTTCAATGTCAGTACACCCGTTCACAGTGTAGACCAGCGGAGGGCTTCAATGTCAGTACACCCGTTCACACAGTGTAGAACAGCGGAGGGCTTCAATGTCAGTACACCCGTTCACAGTGTTGACCAGTGGAGGGCTTCAAATGCAGTACACCCGTTCACAGTGTAGACCAGCAGAGGGCTTGAATGTCAGTACACCCATTCACAGTGTAGACCAGCGGAGGGCTTCAATGTCAGTACACCCGTTCACAGTGTAGACCAGCAGAGGGCTTCAATGTCAGTACACCCGTTTACAGTGTTGACCAGTGGAGGGCTTCAATGTCAGTACACCCATTCACACAGTGTAGACCAGCGGAGGGCTTCAATGTCAGTACACCCATTCACAGTGTAGACCAGCGCAGGGCTTCAATGTCAGCACACCCGTTCACAGTGTAGACCAGCGGAGGGCTTCAATGTCAGTACACCCGTTCACACAGTGTAGACCAGCGGAGGGCTTCAATGTCAGTACACCCATTCACAGTGTAGACCAGCGGAGGGCTTCAATGTCAGTACACCCGTTCACAGTGTAGACCAGCGGAGGGCTTCAATGTCAGTACACTCGTTCACAGTGTAGACCAGTGGAGAGCTTCAATGTCAGTACACCCGTTCTCAGTGTTGACCAGCGGAGGGCTTCAATGTCAGTACAACCATTCACAGTGTAGACCAGCGGAGGGCTTCAATGTCAGTACAACCATTCACAGTGTAGACCAGCGGAGGGCTTCAATGTCAGTACACCCATTCACAGTGTTGACTAGCGGAGGGCTTCAATGTCAGTACACCCGTTCACACAGTGTAGACCAGCGGAGGGCTTCAATGTCAGTACATCCGTTCACAGTGTTGACCAGCGGAGGGCTTCAATGTCAGTACACCCATTCACACAGTGTAAACCAGCGGAGGGCTTCAATGTCAGTACACCCGTTCACAGTGTTGACCAGCAGAGGGCTTCAATGTCAGTACACCCGTTCACAGTGTAGATCAGCGGAGGGCTTCAATGTCAGTACACCCATTCACACAGTGTAGACCAGCGGAGGGCTTCAATGTCAGTACACCCATTCACACAGTGTAGACCAGCGGAGGGCTTCAATGTCAGTACACCCATTCACAGTGTAGACCAGCGCAGGGCTTCAATGTCAGCACACCCGTTCACAGTGTAGACCAGCGGAGGGCTTCAATGTCAGTACACCCGTTCACAGTGCAGACCTGCGGAGTGCTTCAATGTCAGTACACCCATTCACACAGTGTAGACCAGCGGAGGGCTTCAATGTCAGTACACCCGTTCACAGTGTTGACCAGCGGAGGGCTTCAATGTCAGTACACCCGTTCACAGTGCAGACCTGCGGAGGGCTTCAATGTCAGTACACCCGTTCACAGTGCAGACCTGCGGAGGGCTTCAATGTCAGTACACCCGTTCACAGTGTAGACCAGCGGAGGGCTTCAATGTCAGTACACCCGTTCACAGTGTAGACCAGCGGAGGGCTTCAATGTCAGTACACCCGTTCACAGTGTTGACCAGCGGAGGGCTTCAAATGCAGTACACCCGTTCACAGTGTAGACCAGCGGAGGGCTTCAATGTCAGTACACCCGTTCACAGTGTTGACCAGCGGAGGGCTTCAAATGCAGTACACCCGTTCACAGTGTAGACCAGCAGAGGGCTTGAATGTCAGTACACCCATTCACAGTGTAGACCAGCGGAGGGCTTCAATGTCAGTACACCCGTTCACAGTGTAGACCAGCAGAGGGCTTCAATGTCAGTACACCCTTTCACAGTGTAGACCAGCGGAGGGCTTCAATGTCAGTACACCCGTTCACAGTGTAGACCAGCAGAGGGCTTCAATGTCAGTACACCCGTTCACAGTGTAGACCAGCGGAGGGCTTCAATGTCAGTTCACCCGTTCACAGTGTTGACCAGCGGAGGGCTTCAAATGCAGTACACCCGTTCACAGTGTAGACCAGCAGAGGGCTTCAATGTCAGTACACCCGTTCACAGTGTAGACCAGCGGAGGGCTTCAATGTCAGTACACCCGTTCACACAGTGTAGAACAGCGGAGGGCTTCAATGTCAGTACACCCGTTCACAGTGTTGACCAGTGGAGGGCTTCAAATGCAGTACACCCGTTCACAGTGTAGACCAGCAGAGGGCTTGAATGTCAGTACACCCATTCACAGTGTAGACCAGCGGAGGGCTTCAATGTCAGTACACCCGTTCACAGTGTAGACCAGCAGAGGGCTTCAATGTCAGTACACCCGTTCACAGTGTAGACCAGCGGAGGGCTTCAATGTGAGTACACCCGTTCATAGTGTAGACCAGCAGAGGGCTTCAATGTCAGTACACCCGTTCACAGTGTAGACCAGCGGAGGGCTTCAATGTCAGTACACCCGTTCACAGTGTTGACCAGCGGAGGGCTTCAAATGCAGTACATCCGTTCACAGTGTAGACCAGCGGAGGGCTTCAATGTCAGTACACCCGTTCAAGGTGTAGACCAGCAGAGGGCTTCAATGTCAGTACACCCGTTCACAGTGTAGACCAGCGGAGGGCTTCAATGTCAGTACACCCATTCACAGTGTAGACCAGCAGAGGGCTTCAATGTCAGTACACCCGTTCACAGTGTAGACCAGCGGAGGGCTTCAACGTCAGTACACCCGTTCACAGTGTTGACCAGCGGAGGGCTTCAATGTCAGTACACCCGTTCACAGTGTAGACCAGCAGAGGGCTTAAATGTCAGTACACCCGTTCACAGTGTAGACCAGCGGAGGGCTTCAATGTCAGTACACCCGTTCACAGTGTTGACCAGCGGAGGGCTTCAAATGCAGTACACCCGTTCACAGTGTAGACCAGCAGAGGGCTTCAATGTCAGTACACCCGTTCACAGTGTAGACCAGCGGAGGGCTTCAATGTCAGTACACCCGTTCACACAGTGTAGAACAGCGGAGGGCTTCAATGTCAGTACACCCGTTCACAGTGTTGACCAGTGGAGGGCTTCAAATGCAGTACACCCGTTCACAGTGTAGACCAGCAGAGGGCTTGAATGTCAGTACACCCATTCACAGTGTAGACCAGCGGAGGGCTTCAATGTCAGTACACCCGTTCACAGTGTAGACCAGCAGAGGGCTTCAATGTCAGTACACCCGTTCACAGTGTTGACCAGTGGAGGGCTTCAATGTCAGTACACCCATTCACACAGTGTAGACCAGCGGAGGGCTTCAATGTCAGTACACCCATTCACAGTGTAGACCAGCGCAGGGCTTCAATGTCAGCACACCCGTTCACAGTGTAGACCAGCGGAGGGCTTCAATGTCAGTACACCCGTTCACACAGTGTAGACCAGCGGAGGGCTTCAATGTCAGTACACCCATTCACAGTGTAGACCAGCGGAGGGCTTCAATGTCAGTACACCCGTTCACAGTGTAGACCAGCGGAGGGCTTCAATGTCAGTACACTCGTTCACAGTGTAGACCAGTGGAGAGCTTCAAAGTCAGTACACCCATTCACAGTGTTGACTAGCGGAGGGCTTCAATGTCAGTACACCCGTTCACACAGTGTAGACCAGCGGAGGGCTTCAATGTCAGTACACCCGTTCACAGTGTAGACCAGCGGAGGGCTTCAATGTCAGTACACCCGTTCACAGTGTAGACCAGCAGAGGGCTTCAATGTCAGTACAGCCGTTCACAGTGTAGACCAGCGGAGGGCTTCAATGTCAGTACACCCGTTCACAGTGTTGACCAGCGGAGGGCTTCAATGTCAGTACACCCATTCACACAGTGTAAACCAGCGGAGGGCTTCAATGTCAGTACACCCGTTCACAGTGTTGACCAGCAGAGGGCTTCAATGTCAGTACACCCGTTCACAGTGTTGACCAGCGGAGGGCTTCAAATGCAGTACACCCGTTCACAGTGTAGACCAGCAGAGGGCTTGAATGTCAGTACACCCATTCACAGTGTAGACCAGCGGAGGGCTTCAATGTCAGTACACCCGTTCACAGTGTAGACCAGCAGAGGGCTTCAATGTCAGTACACCCGTTCACAGTGTAGACCAGCGGAGGGCTTCAATGTCAGTACACCCGTTCACAGTGTAGACCAGCAGAGGGCTTCAATGTCAGTACACCCGTTCACAGTGTAGACCAGCGGAGGGCTTCAATGTCAGTACACCCGTTCACAGTGTTGACCAGCGGAGGGCTTCAAATGCAGTACACCCGTTCACAGTGTAGACCAGCAGAGGGCTTCAATGTCAGTACACCCGTTCACAGTGTAGACCAGCGGAGGGCTTCAATGTCAGTACACCCGTTCACACAGTGTAGAACAGCGGAGGGCTTCAATGTCAGTACACCCGTTCACAGTGTTGACCAGTGGAGGGCTTCAAATGCAGTACACCCGTTCACAGTGTAGACCAGCAGAGGGCTTGAATGTCAGTACACCCATTCACAGTGTAGACCAGCGGAGGGCTTCAATGTCAGTACACCCGTTCACAGTGTAGACCAGCAGAGGGCTTCAATGTCAGTACACCCGTTCACAGTGTAGACCAGCGGAGGGCTTCAATGTGAGTACACCCGTTCATAGTGTAGACCAGCAGAGGGCTTCAATGTCAGTACACCCGTTCACAGTGTAGACCAGCGGAGGGCTTCAATGTCAGTACACCCGTTCACAGTGTTGACCAGCGGAGGGCTTCAAATGCAGTACACCCGTTCACAGTGTAGACCAGCGGAGGGCTTCAATGTCAGTACACCCGTTCAAGGTGTAGACCAGCAGAGGGCTTCAATGTCAGTACACCCGTTCACACAGTGTAGACCAGCGGAGGGCTTCAATGTCAGTACACCCATTCACAGTGTAGACCAGCAGAGGGCTTCAATGTCAGTACACCAGTTCACAGTGTAGACCAGCGGAGGGCTTCAATGTCAGTACACCCGTTCACAGTGTTGACCAGCGGAGGGCTTCAAATGCAGTACACCCGTTCACAGTGTAGACCAGCAGAGGGCTTCAATGTCAGTACACCCGTTCACAGTGTAGACCAGCGGAGGGCTTCAATGTCAGTACACCCGTTCACACAGTGTAGAACAGCGGAGGGCTTCAATGTCAGTACACCCGTTCACAGTGTTGACCAGTGGAGGGCTTCAAATGCAGTACACCCGTTCACAGTGTAGACCAGCAGAGGGCTTGAATGTCAGTACACCCATTCGCAGTGTAGACCAGCGGAGGGCTTCAATGTCAGTACACCCGTTCACAGTGTAGACCAGCAGAGGGCTTCAATGTCAGTACACCCGTTCACAGTGTAGACCAGCGGAGGGCTTCAATGTGAGTACACCCGTTCACAGTGTAGACCAGCAGAGGGCTTCAATGTCAGTACACCCGTTCACAGTGTAGACCAGCGGAGGGCTTCAATGTCAGTACACCCCTTCACAGTGTTGACCAGCGGAGGGCTTCAAATGCAGTACACCCGTTCACAGTGTAGACCAGCAGAGGGCTTCAATGTCATTACACCCGTTCACAGTGTAGACCAGCGGAGGGCTTCAATGTCAGTACACCCGTTCACACAGTGTAGAACAGCGGAGGGCTTCAATGTCAGTACACCCGTTCACAGTGTTGACCAGCGGAGGGCTTCAAATGCAGTACACCCGTTCGCAGTGTAGACCAGCAGAGGGCTTCAATGTCAGTACAGCCATTCACAGTGTAGACCAGCGGAGGGCTTCAATGTCAGTACACCCATTCTCACAGTGTAGACCAGCGGAGGGCTTCAATGTCAGTACACCCGTTCACAGTGTAGACCAGCGGAGGGCTTCAAATGCAGTACACCCGTTCACACAGTGTAGACCAGCGGAGGGCTTCAATGTCAGTACACCCATTCACAGTGTTGACCAGCGGAGGGCTTCAATGTCAGTACACCCGTTCACAGTGTAGACCAGCGGAGGGCTTCAATGTCAGTACACCCATTCAAACAGTGTAGACCAGCAGAGGGCTTCAATGTCAGTACACCCGTTCACAGTGTTGACCAGCAGATGGCTTCAATGTCAATACACCCGTTCACAGTGTAGACCAGCGGAGGGCTTCACTGTCAGTACACCAGTTCACAGTGTAGACCAGCGGTGGGCTTCAAATGCAGTACACCCGTTCACAGTGTAGACCAGCGGAGGGGTACAACGTCAGTACACCCGATCACACAGTGTTGACCAGCGGAGGGGTTCAATGTCCGCACACCCGTTCACGGTGTAGACCAGCGGAGCGCTTCAATGTCAGTACACCCGTTCACAGTGTAGACAAGCGGAGGGCTTCAATGTCAGTACACTGGTTCACAGTGTAGACCACCGGAGAGCTTCAATGTCAGTACACCCATTCACAGTGTTGACCAGCGGAGGGCTTCAATGTCAGTACACCTGTTCACAGTGTTGACCAGCAGAGGGCTTCAATGTCAGTACACCCGTTCACAGTGTAGACCAGCGGAGGGCTTCAATGTCAGTACACCCTTTCACAGTGTTGACCAGCGGAGGGCTTCAATGTAAGTACACCCGTTCACAGTGTTGACCAGCGGAGGGCTTCAATGTCAGTACACCCATTCACACAATGTAGACCAGCAGAGGGCTTCAATGTCAGTACACCCGTTCACAGTGTTGACCAGCAGAGGGCTTCAATGTCAATACACCCGTTCACAGTGTAGACCAGCGGAGGGCTTCACTGTCAGTACACCAGTTCACAGTGTAGACCAGCGGTGGGCTTCAAATGCGTACACCCGTTCACAGTGTAGACCAGCGGAGGGCTACAACGTCAGTACACCCGTTCACACAGTGTTGACCAGCGGAGGGCTTCAATGTCAGCACACCCGTTCACAGTGTAGACCAGCGGAGCGCTTCAATGTCAGTACACCCGTTCACAGTGTAGACAAGCGGAGGGCTTCTATGTCAGTACACTCGTTCACAGTGTAGACCACCGGAGAGCTTCAATGTCAGTACACCCATTCACAGTGTTGACCAGCGGAGGGCTTCAATGTCAGTACACCCGTTTACAGTGTTGACCAGCGGAGGGCTTCAATGTCAGTACACCCGTTCACAGTGTAGACCAGCGGAGGGCTTCAATGTCAGTACACCCGTTCACAGTGTTGACCAGCGGAGGGCTTCAAATGCAGTACACCCGTTCACAGTGTAGACCAGCAGAGGGCTTCAATGTCAGTACACCCATTCACACAGTGTAGACCAGCGGAGGGCTTCAATGTCAGTACACCCGTTCACTGTGTTGACCAGCGGAGGGCTTCAATGTCAGTACACCCGTTCACAGTGTAGACCAGCGGAGGGCTTCAATGTCAGTACACCCGTTCACAGTGTTGACCAGCGGAGGGCTTCAATGTCAGTACACCCGTTCACAGTGTTGACCAGCGGAGGGCTTCAATGTCAGTACACCCATTCACACAGTGTAGACCAGCAGAGGGCTTCAATGTCATTACACCCGTTCACAGTGTTGACCAGCAGACGGCTTCAATGTCAATACACCCGTTCACAGTGTAGACCAGCGGAGGGCTTCACTGTCAGTACACCAGTTCACAGTGTAGACCAGCGGTGGGCTTCAAATGCAGTACACCCGTTCACAGTGTAGACCAGCGGAGGGCTACAACGTCAGTACACCCGTTCGCACAGTGTTGACCAGCGGAGGGCTTCAATGTCAGTACACCCGTTCACAGTGTTGACCAGCGGAGGGCTTCAATGTCAGCACACACCCGTTCACAGTGTAGACCAGCGGAGCGCTTCAATCTCAGTACACCCGTTCACAGTGTAGACAAGCGGAGGGCTTCAATGTCAGTACACTCGTTCACAGTGTAGACCACCGGAGAGCTTCAATGTCAGTACACCCATTCACAGTGTTGACCAGCGGAGGGCTTCAATGTCAGTACACCCGTTCACAGTGTTGACCAGCAGAGGGCTTCAATGTCAGTACACCCGTTCACAGTGTAGACCAGCGGAGGGCTTCAATGTCAGTACACCCGTTCACAGTGTTGACCAGCGGAGGGCTTCAATGTCAGTACACCCGTTCACAGTGTTGACCAGCGGAGGGCTTCAATGTCAGTACACCCATTCACACAGTGTAGACCAGCAGAGGGCTTCAATGTCAGTACACCCGTTCACAGTGTTGACCAGCAGAGGTGTTCAATGTCAATACACCCGTTCACAGTGTAGACCAGCGGAGGGCTTCACTGTCAGTACACCAGTTCACAGTGTAGACCAGCGGTGGGCTTCAAATGCAGTACACCCGTTCACAGTGTAGACCAGCGGAGGGCTACAACGTCAGTACACCCCGTTCACACAGTGTTGACCAGCGGAGGGCTTCAATGTCAGCACACCCGTTCACAGTGTAGACCAGCGGAGCGCTTCAATGTCAGTACACCCGTTCACAGTGTAGACAAGCGGAGGGCTTCAATGTCAGTACACTCGTTCACAGTGTAGACCAGCGGAGGGCTTCAATGTCAGTACACCCGTTCACAGTGTAGACCAGCAGAGGGCTTCAATGTCAGTACAACCCGTTCACATTGTAGACCAGCGGAGGGCTTCAATGTCAGTACACCCATTCACAGTGTAGACCAGCGGAGGGCTTCAATGTCAGTACACCCATTCACACAGTGTAGACCAGCGGAGGGCTTCAATGTCAGTACACCCGTTCACAGTGTAGACCAGCGCAGGGCTTCAATGTCAGTACACCCGTTCACAGTGTAGACCAGCGGAGGGCTTCAACTGTCAGTACACCCATTCACACAGTGTAGACCAGCGGAGGGCTTCAATGTCAGTACACCCCGTTCACAGTGTAGACCAGCAGAGGGCTTCAATGTCAGTACACCCATTCACACAGTGTAGACCAGCGGAGGGCTTCAATGTCAGTACACCCGTTCACAGTGTAGACCAGCGGAGGGCTTCAATGTCAGTACACCCATTCACAGTGTTGACCAGCGGAGGGCTTCAATGTCAGTACACCCGTTCACAGTATAGACCAGCGGAGGGCTTCAATGTCAGTACACCCGTTCACAGTGTAGACCAGCGGAGGGCGTCAATGTCAGTACACCCATTCTCGCAGTGTAGACCAGCAGAGGGCTTCAATGTCAGTACAACCCGTTCACAGTGTAGACCAGCGGAGGGCTTCAATGTCAGTACAACCCGTTCACAGTGTTGACCAGCGGAGGGCTTCAATGTCAGTACACCCATTCACACAGTGTAGACCAGCAGAGGGCTTCAATGTCAGTACACCCGTTCACAGTGTTGACCAGCAGAGGGTTCAATGTCAGTACACCCGTTCACAGTGAGACCAGCGGAGGGCTTCAATGTCAGTACACCCATTCAAACAGTGTAGACCAGCAGAGGGCTTCAATGTCAGTACACCCGTTCACAGTGTTGACCAGCAGATGGCTTCAATGTCAATACACCCGTTCACAGTGTAGACCAGCGGAGGGCTTCACTGTCAGTACACCAGTTCACAGTGTAGACCAGCGGTGGGCTTCAAATGCAGTACACCCGTTCACAGTGTAGACCAGCGGAGGGGTACAACGTCAGTACACACGATCACACAGTGTTGACCAGCGGAGGGGTTCAATGTCCGCACACCCGTTCACGGTGTAGACCAGCGGAGCGCTTCAATGTCAGTACACCCGTTCACAGTGTAGACAAGCGGAGGGCTTCAATGTCAGTACACTGGTTCACAGTGTAGACCACCGGAGAGCTTCAATGTCAGTACAACCCATTCACAGTGTTGACCAGCGGAGGGCTTCAATGTCAGTACACCTGTTCACAGTGTTGACCAGCAGAGGGCCAGTACACCCGTTCACAGTGTAGACCAGCGGAGGGCTTCAATGTCAGTACACCCTTTCACAGTGTTGACCAGCGGAGGGCTTCAATGTAAGTACACCCGTTCAGAGTGTTGACCAGCGGAGGGCTTCAATGTCAGTACACCCATTCACACAATGTAGACCAGCAGAGGGCTTCAATGTCAGTACACCCGTTCACAGTGTTGACCAGCAGAGGGCTTCAATGTCAATACACCCGTTCACAGTGTAGACCAGCGGAGGGCTTCACTGTCAGTACACCAGTTCACAGTGTAGACCAGCGGTGGGCTTCAAATGCGTACACCCGTTCACAGTGTAGACCAGCGGAGGGCTACAACGTCAGTATACCCGTTCACACAGTGTTGACCAGCGGAGGGCTTCAATGTCAGCACACCCGTTCACAGTGTAGACCAGCGGAGCGCTTCAATGTCAGTACACCCGTTCACAGTGTAGACAAGCGGAGGGCTTCTATGTCAGTACACTCGTTCACAGTGTAGACCACCGGAGAGCTTCAATGTCAGTACACCCATTCACAGTGTTGACCAGCGGAGGGCTTCAATGTCAGTACACCCGTTTACAGTGTTGACCAGCGGAGGGCTTCAATGTCAGTACACCCGTTCACAGTGTAGACCAGCGGAGGGCTTCAATGTCAGTACACCCGTTCACAGTGTTGACCAGCGGAGGGCTTCAAATGCAGTACACCCGTTCACAGTGTAGACCAGCAGAGGGCTTCAATGTCAGTACACCCATTCACACAGTGTAGACCAGCGGAGGGCTTCAATGTCAGTACACCCGTTCACAGTGTTGACCAGCGGAGGGCTTCAATGTCAGTACACCCGTTCACAGTGTAGACCAGCGGAGGGCTTCAATGTCAGTACACCCGTTCACAGTGTTGACCAGCGGAGGGCTTCAATGTCAGTACACCCGTTCACAGTGTTGACCAGCGGAGGGCTTCAATGTCAGTACACCCATTCACACAGTGTAGACCAGCAGAGGGCTTCAATGTCATTACACCCGTTCACAGTGTTGACCAGCAGACGGCTTCAATGTCAATACACCCGTTCACAGTGTAGACCAGCGGAGGGCTTCACTGTCAGTACACCAGTTCACAGTGTAGACCAGCGGTGGGCTTCAAATGCAGTACACCCGTTCACAGTGTAGACCAGCGGAGGGCTACAACGTCAGTACACCCGTTCGCACAGTGTTGACCAGCGGAGGGCTTCAATGTCAGTACACCCGTTCACAGTGTTGACCAGCGGAGGGCTTCAATGTCAGCACACCCGTTCACAGTGTAGACCAGCGGAGCGCTTCAATCTCAGTACACCCGTTCACAGTGTAGACAAGCGGAGGGCTTCAATGTCAGTACACTCGTTCACAGTGTAGACCACCGGAGAGCTTCAATGTCAGTACACCCATTCGCAGTGTTGACCAGCGGAGGGCTTCAATGTCAGTACACCCGTTCACAGTGTTGACCAGCAGAGGGCTTCAATGTCAGTACACCCGTTCACAGTGTAGACCAGCGGAGGGCTTCAATGTCAGTACACCCGTTCACAGTGTTGACCAGCGGAGGGCTTCAATGTCAGTACACCCGTTCACAGTGTTGACCAGCGGAGGGCTTCAATGTCAGTACACCCATTCACACAGTGTAGACCAGCAGAGGGCTTCAATGTCAGTACACCCGTTCACAGTGTTGACCAGCAGAGGTGTTCAATGTCAATACACCCCTTCACAGTGTAGACCAGCGGAGGGCTTCACTGTCAGTACACCAGTTCACAGTGTAGACCAGCGGTGGGCTTCAAATGCAGTACACCCGTTCACAGTGTAGACCAGCGGAGGGCTACAACGTCAGTACACCCGTTCACACAGTGTTGACCAGCGGAGGGCTTCAATGTCAGCACACCCGTTCACAGTGTAGACCAGCGGAGCGCTTCAATGTCAGTACACCCGTTCACAGTGTAGACAAGCGGAGGGCTTCAATGTCAGTACACTCGTTCACAGTGTAGACCAGCGGAGGGCTTCAATGTCAGTACACCCGTTCACAGTGTAGACCAGCAGAGGGCTTCAATGTCAGTACACCCGTTCACATTGTAGACCAGCGGAGGGCTTCAATGTCAGTACACCCATTCACAGTGTAGACCAGCGGAGGGCTTCAATGTCAGTACACCCATTCACACAGTGTAGACCAGCGGAGGGCTTCAATGTCAGTACACCCGTTCACAGTGTAGACCAGCGCAGGGCTTCAATGTCAGTACACCCGTTCACAGTGTAGACCAGCGGAGGGCTTCAATGTCAGTACACCCATTCACACAGTGTAGACCAGCGGAGGGCTTCAATGTCAGTACACCCGTTCACAGTGTAGACCAGCAGAGGGCTTCAATGTCAGTACACCCATTCACACAGTGTAGACCAGCGGAGGGCTTCAATGTCAGTACACCCGTTCACAGTGTAGACCAGCGGAGGGCTTCAATGTCAGTACACCCATTCACAGTGTTGACCAGCGGAGGGCTTCAATGTCAGTACACCCGTTCACAGTATAGACCAGCGGAGGGCTTCAATGTCAGTACACCCGTTCACAGTGTAGACCAGCGGAGGGCGTCAATGTCAGTACACCCATTCTCGCAGTGTAGACCAGCAGAGGGCTTCAATGTCAGTACACCCGTTCACAGTGTAGACCAGCGGAGGGCTTCAATGTCAGTACACCCGTTCACAGTGTTGACCAGCGGAGGGCTTCAATGTCAGTACACCCATTCACACAGTGTAGACCAGCAGAGGGCTTCAATGTCAGTACACCCGTTCACAGTGTTGACCAGCAGAGGGCTTCAATGTCAATACACCCGTTCACAGTGTAGACCAGCTGAGGGCTTCAATGTCAGTAGACCCATTCACACAGTGTAGACCAGCGGAGGGCTTCAATGTCAGTACACCCGTTCACAGTGTAGACCAGCGGAGGGCTTCAATGTCAGTACACCCATTCACAGTGTTGACCAGCGGAGGGCTTCAATGTCAGTAAATCCGTTCACAGTGCAGACCAGAGGAGGGCGTCAAAGTCAGTACACCCGTTCACAGTGTAGACCAGCGGAGGGCTTCAATGTCAGTACACCCATTCACACATTGTAGACCAGCGGAGGGCTTCAATGTCAGTACACCCATTCACACAGAGTAGACCAGCGGAGGGCTTCAATGTCAGTACACCCGTTCACAGTGTAGACCAGCGGAGGGCTTCAATGTCAGTAAATCCGTTCACAGTGCAGACCAGCGGAGGGCTTCAAAGTCAGTACACCCGTTCACAGTGTAGACCAGCGGAGGGCTTCAATGTCAGTACACCCGTTCACAGTGTAGTCCAGCGGAGGGCTTCAATGTCAGTACACCCGTTCACAGTGTAGACCAGCGGAGGGCTTCAATGTCAGTACACCCGTTCACAGTGTAGACCAGCGGAGGGCTTCAATGTCAGTAAATCCGTTCACAGTGCAGACCAGCGGAGGGCTTCAATGTCAGTACACCCATTCACACAGTGTAGACCAGCGGAGGGCTTCAATGTCAGTACACCCGTTCACAGTGTAGACCAGCGGAGGGCTTCAATGTCAGTACACCCGTTCACAGTGTTGACCAGCGGAGGGCTTCAATGTCAGTACACCCATTCACACAGTGTAGA
Organism: Hypanus sabinus; assembly: GCF_030144855.1. Classification (NCBI taxonomy): domain Eukaryota; kingdom Metazoa; phylum Chordata; class Chondrichthyes; order Myliobatiformes; family Dasyatidae; genus Hypanus; species Hypanus sabinus. The sequence goes on from NW_026779017.1 coordinate 25,430, forward strand.
CCAGCAGACGGCTTCAATGTCAGTACACCCGTTCACAGTGTTGACCAGCAGAGGGCTTCAATGTCAATACACCCTTTCACAGTGTAGACCAGCGGAGGGCTTCAATGTCAGTACACCAGTTCACAGTGTAGACCAGCGGAGGGCTTCAAATGCAGTAGACCAGTTCACAGTGTAGACCAGCGGAGGGCTTCAACGTCAGTACACCCGTTCACACAGTGTTGACCAGCGGAGGGCTTCAATGTCAGTACACCCGTTCACAGTGTAGACCAGCGGAGGGTTTCAATGTCAGTACACCAGTTCACAGTGTAGACCAGCGGAGGGCTTCAATGTCAGTACACCCGTTCACAGTGTAGACCAGCGGAGGGCTTCAATGTCAGTACACCCGTTCACAGTGTAGACCAGCGGAGGGCTTCAATGTCAGTACACCGATTGACAGTGTAGACCAGCGGAGGGCTTCAATGTCAGTACACCCGTTCACAGTGTTGACCAGCGGAGGGCTTCAATGTCAGTACACCCTTTCACAGTGTAGACCAGCGGAGGGCTTCAATGTCAGTACACCCGTTCACAGTGTAGACAACCGGAGGGCTTCAATGTCAGTACACCCGTTCACACAGTGTAGACCAGCGGAGGGCTTCAATGTCAGTACACCCGTTCACAGTGTAGACCAGCGGAGGGCTTCAATGTCAGTACACCCGTTCACAGTGTAGACCAGCGGAGGGCTTCTATGTCAGTACACCCGTTCACACAGTGTAGACCAGCGGAGGGCTTCTATGTCAGTACACCCGTTCACACAGTGTTGACCAGCGGAGGGCTTCAATGTCAGTACACCCGTTCACAGTGTAGACCAGCGGAGGGCTTCAATGTCAGTACACCCGTTCACAGTGTAGACCAGCGGAGGGCTTCAATGTCAGTACACCCGTTCACAGTGTAGACCAGCGGAGGGCTTCAATGTCAGTACACCCGTTCACAGTGTAGACCAGCGGAGGGCTTCAATGTCAGTACACCCGTTCACAGTGTAGACCAGCGGAGGGTTTCAATGTCAGTACACCCGTTCACAGTGTAGACCAGCAGAGGGCTTCAATGTCAGTACACCCGTTCACATTGTAGACCAGCGGAGGGCTTCAATGTCAGTACACGCATTCACAGTGTAGACCAGCGGAGGGCTTCAATGTCAGTACACCCGTTCACAGTGTAGACCAGCGGAGGGCTTCAATGTCAGTACACCCATTCACACAGTGTAGACCAGCGGAGGGCTTCAATGTCAGTACACCCATTCACACAGTGTAGACCAGCGGAGGGCTTCAATGTCAGTACACCCGTTCACAGTGTAGACCAGCGGAGGGCTTCAATGTCAGTACACCCGTTCACAGTGTAGACCAGCGGAGGGCTTCAATGTCAGTACACCCATTCACACAGTGTAGACCAGCGGAGGGCTTCAATGTCAGTACACCCGTTCACAGTGTAGACCAGCAGAGGGCTTCAATGTCAGTACACCCATTCACACAGTGTAGACCAGCGGAGGGCTTCAATGTCAGTACACCCGTTCACAGTGTAGACCAGCGGAGGGCTTCAATGTCAGTACACCCATTCACAGTGTTGACCAGCGGAGGGCTTCAATGTCAGTACACCCGTTCACAGTATAGACCAGCGGAGGGCTTCAATGTCAGTACACCCGTTCACAGTGTAGACCAGCGGAGGGCTTCAATGTCAGTACACCCATTCACACAGTGTAGACCAGCAGAGGGCTTCAATGTCAGTACACCCGTTCACAGTGTAGACCAGGGAAGGGCTTCAAAGTCAGTACACCCGTTCACAGTGTTGACCAGCGGAGGGCTTCAATGTCAGTACACTCATTCACACAGTGTAGACCAGCAGAGGGCTTCAATGTCAGTACACCCGTTCACAGTGTTGACCAGCAGAGGGCTTCAATGTCAATACACCCGTTCACAGTGTAGACCAGCTGAGGGCTTCAATGTCAGTACACCCATTCACACAGTGTAGACCAGCGGAGGGCTTCAATGTCAGTACACCCGTTCACAGTGTAGACCAGCGGAGGGCTTCAATGTCAGTACACCCATTCACAGTGTTGACCAGCGGAGGGCTTCAATGTCAGTAAATCCGTTCACAGTGCAGACCAGCGGAGGGCTTCAAAGTCAGTACACCCGTTCACAGTGTAGACCAGCGGAGGGCTTCAATGTCAGTACACCCATTCACACAGTGTAGACCAGCGGAGGGCTTCAATGTCAGTACACCCGTTCAGAGTGTAGACCAGCGGAGGGCTTCAATGTCAGTACACCCATTCACACAGTGTAGACCAGCAGACGGCTTCAATGTCAGTACACCCGTTCACAGTGTAGACCAGCGGAGGGCTTCAATGTCAGTACACCCGTTCACAGTGTAGACCAGCGGAGGGCTTCAATGTCAGTACACCCATTCACACAGTGTAGACCAGCAGACGGCTTCAATGTCAGTACACCCGTTCACAGAGTTGACCAGCAGAGGGCTTCAATGTCAATACACCCGTTCACAGTGTAGACCAGCGGAGGGCTTCAATGTCAGTACACCAGTTCACAGTGTAGACCAGCGGAGGGCTTCAAATGCAGTAGACCAGTTCACAGTGTAGACCAGCGGAGGGCTTCAACGTCAGTACACCCGTTCACACAGTGTTGACCAGCGGAGGGCTTCAATGTCAGTACACCCGTTCACAGTGTAGACCAGCGGAGGGATTCAATGTCAGTACACCCGTTCACAGTGTAGACCAGCAGAGGGCTTCAATGTCAGTACACCCATTCACACAGTGTAGACCAGCGGAGGGCTTCAATGTCAGTACACCCGTTCACAGTGTAGACCAGCGGAGGGCTTCAATGTCAGTACACCCGTTCACAGTGTAGACCAGCGGAGGGCTTCAATGTCAGTACACCCATTCACACAGTGTAGACCAGCGGAGGGCTTCAATGTCAGTACACCCGTTCACAGTATAGACCAGCAGAGGGCTTCAATGTCAGTACACCCATTCACACAGTGTAGACCAGCGGAGGGCTTCAATGTCAGTACACCCGTTCACAGTGTAGACCAGCGGAGGGCTTCAATGTCAGTACACCCATTCACAGTGTTGACCAGCGGAGGGCTTCAATGTCAGTACACCCGTTCACAGTGTAGACCAGCGGAGGGCTTCAATGTCAGTACACCCGTTCACAGTGTAGACCAGCGGAGGGCTTCAATGTCACTACACCCATTCAGACAGTGTAGACCAGCGGAGGGCTTCAATGTCAGTACACCCGTTCACAGTGTAGACCAGCAGAGGGCTTCAATGTCAGTACACCCGTTCACAGTGTAGACCAGCGGAGGGCTTCAATGTCAGTACACCCATTCACACAGTGTAGACCAGCGGAGGGCTTCAATGTCAGTACACCCGTTCACATTATAGACCAGCGGAGGGCTTCAATGTCAGTACACCCGTTCACAGTGTAGACCAGCGGAGGGCTTCAATGTCAGTACACCCATTCACACACTGTAGACCAGCAGAGGGCTTCAATGTCAGTACACCCGTTCACAGTGTAGACCAGCGGAGGGCTTCAATGTCAGTACACCCGTTCACAGTGTAGACCAGCGGAGGGCTTCAATGTCAGTACACCCGTTCACAGTGTAGACCAGCGGAGGGCTTCAATGTCAGTACACCCATTCAGACAGTGTAGACCAGCGGAGGGCTTCAATGTCAGTACACCCGTTCACAGTGTAGACCAGCAGAGGGCTTCAATGTCAGTACACCCGTTCACAGTGTAGACCAGCGGAGGGCTTCAATGTCAGTACACCCATTCACACAGTGTAGACCAGCGGAGGGCTTCAATGTCAGTACACCCGTTCACATTATAGACCAGCGGAGGGCTTCAATGTCAGTACACCCGTTCACAGTGTAGACCAGCGGAGGGCTTCAATGTCAGTACACCCATTCACACACTGTAGACCAGCAGAGGGCTTCAATGTCAGTACACCCGTTCACAGTGTAGACCAGCGGAGGGCTTCAATGTCAGTACACCCGTTCACAGTGTTGACCAGCGGAGGGCTTCAATGTCAGTACACCCATTCACACAGTGTAGACCAGCGGAGGGCTTCAATGTCAGTACACCCGTTCACATTATAGACCAGCGGAGGGCTTCAATGTCAGTACACCCGTTCACAGTGTAGACCAGCGGAGGGCTTCAATGTCAGTACACCCATTCACACACTGTAGACCAGCAGAGGGCTTCAATGTCAGTACACCCGTTCACAGTGTAGACCAGCGGAGGGCTTCAATGTCAGTACACCCGTTCACAGTGTAGACCAGCGGAGGGCTTCAATGTCAGTACACCCATTCACACAGTGTAGACCAGCGGAGGGCTTCAATGTCAGTACACCCGTTCACATTATAGACCAGCGGAGGGCTTCAATGTCAGTACACCCGTTCACATTGTAGACCAGCGGAGGACTTCAATGTCAGTACACCCATTCACACACTGTAGACCAGCAGAGGGCTTCAATGTCAGTACACCCGTTCACAGTGTAGACCAGCGGAGGGCTTCAATGTCAGTACACCCGTTCACAGTGTTGACCAGCGGAGGGCTTCAATGTCAGTACACCCATTCACACAGTGTAGACCAGCAGAGGGCTTCAATGTCAGTACACCCGTTCACAGTGTTGACCAGCAGAGGGCTTCAACGTTAATACACCCGTTCACAGTGTAGACCAGCTGAGGGCTTCAATGTCAGTACACCCATTCACACAGTGTAGACCAGCGTAGGGCTTCAATGTCAGTACACCCGTTCACAGTGTAGACCAGCGGAGGGCTTCAATGTCAGTACACCCATTCACAGTGTTGACCAGCGGAGGGCTTCAATGTCAGTAAATCCGTTCACAGTGCAGACTAGCGGAGGGCTTCAAAGTCAGTACACCCGTTCACAGTGTAGACCAGCGGAGGGCTTCAATGTCAGTACACCCATTCACACAGTGTAGACCAGCGGAGGGCTTCAATGTCAGTACACCCGTTCACAGTGTAGACCAGCGGAGGGCTTCAATGTCAGTACACCCGTTCACAGTGTTGACCAGCGGAGGGCTTCAATGTCAGTACACCCATTCACACAGTGTAGACCAGCAGACGGCTTCAATGTCAGTACACCCGTTCACAGTGTTGACCAGCAGAGGGCTTCAATGTCAATACACCCGTTCACAGTGTAGACCAGCGGAGGGCTTCAATGTCAGTACACCAGTTCACAGTGTAGACCAGCGGAGGGCTTCAAATGCAGTAGACCAGTTCACAGTGTAGACCAGCGGAGGGCTTCAATGTCAGTACACCCATTCACACAGTGTAGACCAGCGGAGGGCTTCAATGTCAGTACACCCGTTCACATTATAGACCAGCGGAGGGCTTCAATGTCAGTACACCCGTTCACAGTGTAGACCAGCGGAGGGCTTCAATGTCAGTACACCCATTCACACACTGTAGACCAGCAGAGGGCTTCAATGTCAGTACACCCGTTCACAGTGTAGACCAGCGGAGGGCTTCAATGTCAGTACACCCGTTCACAGTGTAGACCAGCGGAGGGCTTCAATGTCAGTACACCCGTTCACAGTGTAGACCAGCGGAGGGCTTCAATGTCAGTACACCCATTCAGACAGTGTAGACCAGCGGAGGGCTTCAATGTCAGTACACCCGTTCACAGTGTAGACCAGCAGAGGGCTTCAATGTCAGTACACCCGTTCACAGTGTAGACCAGCGGAGGGCTTCAATGTCAGTACACCCATTCACACAGTGTAGACCAGCGGAGGGCTTCAATGTCAGTACACCCGTTCACATTATAGACCAGCGGAGGGCTTCAATGTCAGTACACCCGTTCACAGTGTAGACCAGCGGAGGGCTTCAATGTCAGTACACCCATTCACACACTGTAGACCAGCAGAGGGCTTCAATGTCAGTACACCCGTTCACAGTGTAGACCAGCGGAGGGCTTCAATGTCAGTACACCCGTTCACAGTGTTGACCAGCGGAGGGCTTCAATGTCAGTACACCCATTCACACAGTGTAGACCAGCGGAGGGCTTCAATGTCAGTACACCCGTTCACATTATAGACCAGCGGAGGGCTTCAATGTCAGTACACCCGTTCACAGTGTAGACCAGCGGAGGGCTTCAATGTCAGTACACCCATTCACACACTGTAGACCAGCAGAGGGCTTCAATGTCAGTACACCCGTTCACAGTGTAGACCAGCGGAGGGCTTCAATGTCAGTACACCCGTTCACAGTGTAGACCAGCGGAGGGCTTCAATGTCAGTACACCCATTCACACAGTGTAGACCAGCGGAGGGCTTCAATGTCAGTACACCCGTTCACATTATAGACCAGCGGAGGGCTTCAATGTCAGTACACCCGTTCACATTGTAGACCAGCGGAGGACTTCAATGTCAGTACACCCATTCACACACTGTAGACCAGCAGAGGGCTTCAATGTCAGTACACCCGTTCACAGTGTAGACCAGCGGAGGGCTTCAATGTCAGTACACCCGTTCACAGTGTTGACCAGCGGAGGGCTTCAATGTCAGTACACCCATTCACACAGTGTAGACCAGCAGAGGGCTTCAATGTCAGTACACCCGTTCACAGTGTTGACCAGCAGAGGGCTTCAACGTTAATACACCCGTTCACAGTGTAGACCAGCTGAGGGCTTCAATGTCAGTACACCCATTCACACAGTGTAGACCAGCGTAGGGCTTCAATGTCAGTACACCCGTTCACAGTGTAGACCAGCGGAGGGCTTCAATGTCAGTACACCCATTCACAGTGTTGACCAGCGGAGGGCTTCAATGTCAGTAAATCCGTTCACAGTGCAGACTAGCGGAGGGCTTCAAAGTCAGTACACCCGTTCACAGTGTAGACCAGCGGAGGGCTTCAATGTCAGTACACCCATTCACACAGTGTAGACCAGCGGAGGGCTTCAATGTCAGTACACCCGTTCACAGTGTAGACCAGCGGAGGGCTTCAATGTCAGTACACCCGTTCACAGTGTTGACCAGCGGAGGGCTTCAATGTCAGTACACCCATTCACACAGTGTAGACCAGCAGACGGCTTCAATGTCAGTACACCCGTTCACAGTGTTGACCAGCAGAGGGCTTCAATGTCAATACACCCGTTCACAGTGTAGACCAGCGGAGGGCTTCAATGTCAGTACACCAGTTCACAGTGTAGACCAGCGGAGGGCTTCAAATGCAGTAGACCAGTTCACAGTGTAGACCAGCGGAGGGCTTCAACGTCAGTACACCCGTTCACACAGTGTTGACCAGCGGAGGGCTTCAATGTCAGTACACCCGTTCACAGTGTAGACCAGCGGAGGGCTTCAATGTCAGTACACCCGTTCACAGTGTAGACCAGCGGAGGGCTTCAATGTCAGTACACCCGTTCACAGTCTTGACCAGCGGAGGGCTTCAATGTCAGTACACCCGTTCACAGTGTTGACCAGCGGAGGGCTTCAATATCAGTACACCCGTTCACAGTGTAGACCAGCGGAGGGCTTCAATGTCAATACACCCGTTCACAGTGTAGACCAGCGGAGGGCTTCAATGTCAGTACACCCGTTCACAGTGTAGACCAGCGGAGGGCTTCAATGTCAGCACACCCGTTCACAGTGTTGACCAGCGGAGGGCTTCAATGTCAGCACACCCGTTCACAGTGTAGACCAGCGGAGGGCTTCAATGTCAGTACACCCGTTCACAGTGTAGACCAGCGGAGGGCTTCAATGTCAGTACACTCGTTCACAGTGTAGACCAGCGGAGAGCTTCAATGTCAGTACACCCATTCACAGTGTTGACCAGCGGAGGGCTTCAATGTCAGTACACCCGTTCACACAGTGTAGACCAGCGGAGGGCTTCAATGTCAGTACACCCGTTCACAGTGTTGACCAGCGGAGGGCTTCAATGTCAGTACACCCATTCACACAGTGTAAACCAGCGGAGGGCTTCAATGTCAGTACACCCGTTCACAGTGTTGACCAGCAGAGGGCTTCAATGTCAGTACACCCATTCACACAGTGTAGACCAGCAGAGGGCTTCAATGTTAGTACACCCGTTCACAGTGTAGACCAGCGGAGGGCTTCAATGTCAGTACACCCATTCACACAGTGCAGACCAGCGGAGGGCTTCAATGTCAGTACACCCGTTCACACAGTGTAGACCAGCGGAGGGCTTCAATGTTAGTACACCCGTTCACAGTGTAGACCAGCGGAGGGCTTCAATGTCAGTACACCCGTTCACAGTGTAGACCAGAGGAGGGCTTCAATGTCAGTACACCCGTTCACAGTGTAGACCAGCAGAGGGCTTCAATGTCAGTACACCCATTCACAGTGTTGACCAGCGGAGGGCTTCAATGTAAGTACACCCATTCACAGTGTTGACCAGCGGAGGGCTTCAATGTCAGTATACCCGTTCACAGTGTAGACCAGCGGAGGGCTTCAATATCAGTACACCCGTTCACAGTGTAGACCAGCAGAGGGGTTCAATGTCAGTACACCCATTCACAGTGTAGACCAGCAGAGGGCTTCAATGTCAGTACACCCGTTCACAGTGTAGACCAGCTGAGGGCTTCAATGTCAGTACACCCATTCACACAGTGTAGACCAGCGGAGGGCTTCAATGTCAGTACACCCGTTCACACAGTGTAGACCAGCGGAGGGCTTCAATGTCAGTACACCCGTTCTCGGTGTAGACCAGCAGAGGGCTTCAATGTCAGTACACCCGTTCACAGTGTAGACCAGCAGAGGGCTTCAATGTCAGTACACCCGTTCACAGTGTAGACCAGCGGAGGGCTTCAATGTCAGTACACCCATTCACACAGTGTAGACCAGCTGAGGGCTTCAATGTCAATACACCCGTTCACACAGTGTAGACCAGCGGAGGGCTTCAATGTCAGTACACCCGTTCACTGTGTAGACCAGCAGAGGGCTTCAATGTCAGTACACCCGTTCACAGTGTAGACCAGCGGAGGGCTTCAATGTAAGTACACACGTTCACACTGTAGACCAGCGGAGGGCTTCAATGTCAGTACACCCGTTCACAGTGTAGACCAGCGGAGGGCTTCAATGTCAGTACACCCGTTCACAGTGTTGACCAGCGGAGGGCTTCAATGTCAGTACACCCGTTCACAGTGTAGACCAGCGGAGGGCTTCAATGTCAGTACACCCGTTCACAGTGTAGACCAGCAGAGGGCTTCAATGTCAGTACACCCATTCACAGTCTTGACCAGCGGAGGGCTTCAATGTAAGTACACCCATTCACAGTGTTGACCAGCGGAGGGCTTCATTGTCAGTATACCCGTTCACAGTGTAGACCAGCGGAGGGCTTCAATATCAGTACACCCGTTCACAGTGTAGACCAGCAGAGGGCTTCAATGTCAGTACACCCATTCACAGTGTAGACCAGCAGAGGGCTTCAATGTCAGTACACCCGTTCACAGTGTAGACCAGCTGAGGGCTTCAATGTCAGTATACCCATTCACACAGTGTAGACCAGCGGAGGGCTTCAATGTCAGTACACCCGTTCACACAGTGTAGACCAGCGGAAGGCTTCAATGTCAGTACACCCGTTCACAGTGTAGACCAGCAGAGGGCTTCAATGTCAGTACACCCATTCACAGTGTAGACCAGCGGAGGGCTTCAATGTCAGTACACCCGTTCACACAGTGTAGACCAGCGGAGGGCTTCAATGTCAGTACACCCGTTCACAGTGTAGACCAGCGGAGGGCTTCAATGTCAGTACACCCGTTCACAGTGTAGACCAGAGGAGGGCTTCAATGTCAGTACACCCATTCACAGTGTAGACCAGCGGAGGGCTTCAATGTCAGTACACCCGTTCACAGTGTTGACCAGCGGAGGGCTTCAATGTCAGCACACCCGTTCACAGTGTTGACCAGCGCAGGGCTTCAATGTCAGCAGACCCGTTCACAGTGTAGACCAGCGGAGGGCTTCAATGTCAGTACACCCGTTCACAGTGTAGACCAGCGGAGGGCTTCAATGTCAGTACACCCGTTCACAGTGTTGACCAGCGCAGGGCTTCAATGTCAGCACACCCGTTCACAGTGTAGACCAGCGGAGGGCTTCAATGTCAGTACACCCGTTCACAGTGTTGACCAGCGGAGGGCTTCAATGTAAGTACACCCGTTCACAGTGTAGACCAGCGGAGGGCTTCAATGTCAGTACACCCATTCTCACAGTGTAGACCAGCGCAGGGCTTTAATGTCAGTACACCCGTTCACAGTGTAGACCAGCCGAGGGCTTCAATGTCAGTACACCCGTTCACAGTGTAGACCAGCGGAGGGTTTCAATGTCAGTACACCCGTTCACAGTGTAGACCAGCAGAGGGCTTCAATGTCAGTACACCAGTTCACAGTGTAGACCTGCGGAGGGCTTCAATGTCAGTACACCCATTCACAGTTTAGACCAGCGGAGGTCTTCAATGTCAGTACACCCATTCACAGTTTAGACCAGCGGAGGGCTTCAATGTCAGTACACCCATTCACAGTTTAGACCAGCGGAGGTCTTCAATGTCAGTACACCCATTCACAGTGTTGACCAGCGGAGGGCTTCAATGTCAGTACACCCGTTCACAGTGTAGACCAGCGGAGGGCTTCAATGTCAGTACACCCGTTCACAGTGTAGACCAGCGGAGGGCTTCAATGTCAGCACACCCATTATCAGTGTAGACCAGCGGAGGGCTTGAATGTCAGTACACCCATTCACGCAGTGTAGACCAGCTGAGGGCTTGAATGTCAGTACACCCATTCACGCAGTGTAGACCAGTGGAGGGCTTCAATGTCAGTACACCCGTTCACACAGTGTAGACCAGCGGAGGGCTTCAATGTCAGTACACCCGTTCACAGTGTAGACCAGCAGAGGGCTTCAATGTCAGTACACCCGTTCACAGTGTAGACCAGCAGAGGGCTTCAATGTCAGTACACCCATTCACAGTGTAGACCAGCGGAGTGCTTCAATATAAGTACACCCATTCACACAGTGTAGACCAGCAGAGGGCTTCAATGTCAGTACACCCGTTCACACAGTATAGACCAGCGGAGGGCTTCAATGACAGTACAGCCGTTCACAGTGTAGACCAGCAGAGGGTTTCAATGTCATTACACCCGTTCACACAGTGTAGACCAGCTGAGGGCTTCAATGTCAGTACACCCATTCACACAGTGTAGACCAGCGGAGGGCTTCAATGTCAGTACACCCGTTCACACAGTGTAGTCCAGCGGAGGGCTTCAATGTCAGTACACCCGTTCACAGTGTAGACCAGCAGAGGGTTTCAATGTCAGTACACCCATTCACAGTGTTGACCAGCGGAGGGCTTCAATGTCAGTACACCCGTTCACACAGTGTAGACCAGCTGAGTGCTTCAATGTCAGTACACCCATTCACACAGTGTAGACCAGTGGAGGGCTTCAATGTCAGTACACCCGTTCACACAGTGTAGACCAGCGGAGGGCTTCAATGTCAGTACACCCGTTCACAGTGTAGACCAGCAGAGGGCTTCAATGTCAGTACACCCGTTCACAGTGTAGACCAGCAGAGGGCTTCAATGTCAGTACACCCATTCACAGTGTAGACCAGCGGAGGGCTTCAATGTCAGTACACCCATTCACACAGTGTAGACCAGCAGAGGGCTTCAATGTCAGTACACCCGTTCACACAGTATAGACCAGCGGAGGGCTTCAATGTCAGTACAGCCGTTCACAGTGTAGACCAGCAGAGGGTTTCAATGTCAGTACACCCGTTCACACAGTGTAGACCAGCTGAGGGCTTCAATGTCAGTACCCCCATTCACACAGTGTAGACCAGCGGAGGGCTTCAATGTCAGTACACCCGTTCACACAGTGTAGACCAGCGGAGGGCTTCAATGTCAGTACACCCGTTCACAGTGTAGACCAGCAGAGGGCCTCAATGTCAGTACACCCGTTCACAGTGTAGACCAGCGGAGGGCTTCGATGTCAGTACACCCGTTCACAGTGTTGACCAGCGGAGGGCTTCAATGCAGTACACCCATTCACACAGTGTAGACCAGCGGAGGGCTTCAATGTCAGTACACCCATTCACAGTGTTGACCAGCGGAGGGCTTCAATGTCAGTACACCGGTTCACAGTGTTGACCAGCAGAGGGCTTCAATGTCAGTACACCCGTTCACAGTGTAGACCAGCGGAGGGCTTCAATGTCAGTACACCCGTTCACAGTGTTGACCAGCGGAGGGCTTCAAATGCAGTACACCCGTTCACAGTGTAGACCAGCAGAGGGCTTCAATGTCAGTACACCCATTCACACAGTGTAGACCTGCGGAGGGCTTCAATGTCAGTACACCCGTTCACAGTGTTGAGCAGCGGAGGGCTTCAATGTCATTACACCCGTTCACAGTGTAGAGCAGCGGAGGGCTTCAATGTCAGTACACCCTTTCACAGTGTAGACCAGCAGAGGGCTTGAAAGTCAGTACACCCGTTCACACAGTGTAGACCAGCTGAGGGCTTCAATGTCAGTACACCCATTCACACTGTGTAGACCAGCGGAGGGCTTCAATGTCAGTACACCCGTTCACACAGTGTAGACCAGCGGAGGGCTTCAATGTCAGTACACCCGTTCACAGTGTAGACCAGCAGAGGGCTTCAATGTCAGTACACCCGTTCACAGTGTAGACCAGCAGAGGGCTTCAATGTCAGTACACCCATTCACAGTGTAGACCACCGGAGAGCTTCAATGTCAGTACACCCATTCACAGTGTTGACCAGCGGAGGGCTTCAATGTCAGTACACTCGTTCACAGTGTTGACCAGCAGAGGGCTTCAATGTCAGTACACCCGTTCACAGTGTAGACCAGCGGAGGGCTTCAATGTCAGTACACCCGTTCACAGTGTTGACCAGCGGAGGGCTTCAAATGCAGTACAGCCGTTCACAGTGTAGACCAGCGGAGGGCTTCAATGTCAGTACACCCATTCACACAGTGTAGACCAGCGGAGGGCTTCAATGTCAGTACACCCGTTGACAGTGTTGACCAGCGGAGGGCTTCAATGTCAGTACACCCGTTCACAGTGTAGACTAGCGGAGGGCTTCAATGTTAGTACACCCATTCACAGTGTAGAACAGCGCAGGGCTTCAATGTCAGTACACCCGTTCACAGTGTTGACCAGCGGAGGGCTTCAATGTCAGGACACCCGTTCACAGTGTAGACCAGCGGAGGGCTTCAATGTCAGTACACCCATTCACACAGTGTAGACCAGCAGAGGGCTTCAATGTCAGTACACCCGTTCACAGTGTAGACCAGCGGAGGGCTTCAATGTTAGTACACCCATTCACACAGTGTAGACCAGCGGATGGCTTCAATGTCAGTACACCCTTTCACACAGTGTAGACCAGCGGAGAGCTTCAATGTCAGTACACCCGTTCACAGTGTAGACCAGCGGAGGGCTTCAATGTCAGTACACCCGTTCACAGTGTAGACCAGAGGAGGGCTTCAATGTCAGTACACCCGTTCACAGTGTAGACCAGCAGTGGGCTTCAATGTCAGTACACCCATTCACAGTGTTGACCAGCGGAGGGCTTCAATGTCAGTACACCCATTCACAGTGTTGACCAGCGGAGGGCTTCAATGTCAGTATACCCGTTCACAGTGTAGACCAGCGGAGTGCTTCAATATAAGTACACCCGTTCACAGTGTAGACCAGCAGAGGGCTTCAATGTCAGTACACCCATTCACAGTGTAGACCAGCAGAGGGCTTCAATTTCAGTACACCCGTTCACAGTGTAGACCAGCTGAGGGCTTCAATGTCAGTACACCCATTCACACAGTGTAGACCAGCGGAGGGCTTCAATGTCAGTACACCCGTTCACACAGTGTAGACCAGCGGAGGGCTTCAATGTCAGTACACCCGTTCACAGTGTAGACCAGCAGAGGGCTTCAATGTCAGTACACCCGTTCACAGTTTAGACCAGCAGAGGGCTTCAATGTCAGTACACCCGTTCACAGTGTAGACCAGCGGAGGGCTTCAATGTCAGTACACCCGTTCACAGTGTAGACCAGCGGAGGGCTTCAATGTCAGTACACCCATTCACAGTGTTGACCAGCGGAGGGCTTCAATGTCAGTACACCCGTTCACACAGAGTAGACCAGCTGAGGGCTTCAATGTCAGTACACCCATTCACACAGTGTAGACCAGCGGAGGGCTTCAATGTCAGTACACCCGTTCACACAGTGTAGACCAGCGGAAGGCTTCAATGTTAGTACACCCGTTCACAGTGTAGACCAGCGGAGGGCTTCAATGTCAGTACACCCGTTCACAGTGTAGACCAGCAGAGGGCTTCAATGTCAGTACACCCATTCACAGTGTAGACCAGCGGAGGGCTTCAATGTCAGTACACCCTTTCACACAGTGTAGACCAGCAGAGGGCTTCAATGTCAGTACACCCGTTCACACAGTGTAGACCAGCGGAGGGCTTCAATGTCAGTACACCCGTTCACAGTGTAGACCAGCGGAGGGCTTCAATGTCAGTACACCCGTTCACACAGTGTAGACCAGCTGAGGGCTTCAATGTCATTACACCCATTCACACAGTGTAGACCAGCGGAGGGCTTCAATGTCAGTACAACCGTTCACACAGTGTAGACCAGCGGAGGGCTTCAATGTCAGTACACCCGTTCACAGTGTAGACCAGCAGAGGGCTTCAATGTCAGTACACCCGTTCACAGTTTTGACCAGCGGAGGGCTTCAATGTCAGTACACCCATTCACACAGTGTAGACCAGCAGAGGGCTTCAATGTCAGTACACCCGTTCACAGTGTTGACCAGCAGAGGGCTTCAACGTTAATACACCCGTTCACAGTGTAGACCAGCTGAGGGCTTCAATGTCAGTACACCCATTCACACAGTGTAGACCAGCGTAGGGCTTCAATGTCAGTACACCCGTTCACAGTGTAGACCAGCGGAGGGCTTCAATGTCAGTACACCCATTCACAGTGTTGACCAGCGGAGGGCTTCAATGTCAGTAAATCCGTTCACAGTGCAGACTAGCGGAGGGCTTCAAAGTCAGTACACCCGTTCACAGTGTAGACCAGCGGAGGGCTTCAATGTCAGTACACCCATTCACACAGTGTAGACCAGCGGAGGGCTTCAATGTCAGTACACCCGTTCACAGTGTAGACCAGCGGAGGGCTTCAATGTCAGTACACCCGTTCACAGTGTTGACCAGCGGAGGGCTTCAATGTCAGTACACCCATTCACACAGTGTAGACCAGCAGACGGCTTCAATGTCAGTACACCCGTTCACAGTGTTGACCAGCAGAGGGCTTCAATGTCAATACACCCGTTCACAGTGTAGACCAGCGGAGGGCTTCAATGTCAGTACACCAGTTCACAGTGTAGACCAGCGGAGGGCTTCAAATGCAGTAGACCAGTTCACAGTGTAGACCAGCGGAGGGCTTCAACGTCAGTACACCCGTTCACACAGTGTTGACCAGCGGAGGGCTTCAATGTCAGTACACCCGTTCACAGTGTAGACCAGCGGAGGGCTTCAATGTCAGTACACCCGTTCACAGTGTAGACCAGCGGAGGGCTTCAATGTCAGTACACCCGTTCACAGTCTTGACCAGCGGAGGGCTTCAATGTCAGTACACCCGTTCACAGTGTTGACCAGCGGAGGGCTTCAATATCAGTACACCCGTTCACAGTGTAGACCAGCGGAGGGCTTCAATGTCAATACACCCGTTCACAGTGTAGACCAGCGGAGGGCTTCAATGTCAGTACACCCGTTCACAGTGTAGACCAGCGGAGGGCTTCAATGTCAGCACACCCGTTCACAGTGTTGACCAGCGGAGGGCTTCAATGTCAGCACACCCGTTCACAGTGTAGACCAGCGGAGGGCTTCAATGTCAGTACACCCGTTCACAGTGTAGACCAGCGGAGGGCTTCAATGTCAGTACACTCGTTCACAGTGTAGACCAGCGGAGAGCTTCAATGTCAGTACACCCATTCACAGTGTTGACCAGCGGAGGGCTTCAATGTCAGTACACCCGTTCACACAGTGTAGACCAGCGGAGGGCTTCAATGTCAGTACACCCGTTCACAGTGTTGACCAGCGGAGGGCTTCAATGTCAGTACACCCATTCACACAGTGTAAACCAGCGGAGGGCTTCAATGTCAGTACACCCGTTCACAGTGTTGACCAGCAGAGGGCTTCAATGTCAGTACACCCATTCACACAGTGTAGACCAGCAGAGGGCTTCAATGTTAGTACACCCGTTCACAGTGTAGACCAGCGGAGGGCTTCAATGTCAGTACACCCATTCACACAGTGTAGACCAGCGGAGGGCTTCAATGTCAGTACACCCGTTCACACAGTGTAGACCAGCGGAGGGCTTCAATGTTAGTACACCCGTTCACAGTGTAGACCAGCGGAGGGCTTCAATGTCAGTACACCCGTTCACAGTGTAGACCAGAGGAGGGCTTCAATGTCAGTACACCCGTTCACAGTGTAGACCAGCAGAGGGCTTCAATGTCAGTACACCCATTCACAGTGTTGACCAGCGGAGGGCTTCAATGTAAGTACACCCATTCACAGTGTTGACCAGCGGAGGGCTTCAATGTCAGTATACCCGTTCACAGTGTAGACCAGCGGAGGGCTTCAATATCAGTACACCCGTTCACAGTGTAGACCAGCAGAGGGGTTCAATGTCAGTACACCCATTCACAGTGTAGACCAGCAGAGGGCTTCAATGTCAGTACACCCGTTCACAGTGTAGACCAGCTGAGGGCTTCAATGTCAGTACACCCATTCACACAGTGTAGACCAGCGGAGGGCTTCAATGTCAGTACACCCGTTCACACAGTGTAGACCAGCGGAGGGCTTCAATGTCAGTACACCCGTTCTCGGTGTAGACCAGCAGAGGGCTTCAATGTCAGTACACCCGTTCACAGTGTAGACCAGCAGAGGGCTTCAATGTCAGTACACCCGTTCACAGTGTAGACCAGCGGAGGGCTTCAATGTCAGTACACCCATTCACACAGTGTAGACCAGCTGAGGGCTTCAATGTCAATACACCCGTTCACACAGTGTAGACCAGCGGAGGGCTTCAATGTCAGTACACCCGTTCACTGTGTAGACCAGCAGAGGGCTTCAATGTCAGTACACCCGTTCACAGTGTAGACCAGCGGAGGGCTTCAATGTAAGTACACACGTTCACAGTGTAGACCAGCGGAGGGCTTCAATGTCAGTACACCCGTTCACAGTGTAGACCAGCGGAGGGCTTCAATGTCAGTACACCCGTTCACAGTGTTGACCAGCGGAGGGCTTCAATGTCAGTACACCCGTTCACAGTGTAGACCAGCGGAGGGCTTCAATGTCAGTACACCCGTTCACAGTGTAGACCAGCAGAGGGCTTCAATGTCAGTACACCCATTCACAGTCTTGACCAGCGGAGGGCTTCAATGTAAGTACACCCATTCACAGTGTTGACCAGCGGAGGGCTTCATTGTCAGTATACCCGTTCACAGTGTAGACCAGCGGAGGGCTTCAATATCAGTACACCCGTTCACAGTGTAGACCAGCAGAGGGCTTCAATGTCAGTACACCCATTCACAGTGTAGACCAGCAGAGGGCTTCAATGTCAGTACACCCGTTCACAGTGTAGACCAGCTGAGGGCTTCAATGTCAGTATACCCATTCACACAGTGTAGACAAGCGGAGGGCTTCAATGTCAGTACACCCGTTCACACAGTGTAGACCAGCGGAAGGCTTCAATGTCAGTACACCCGTTCACAGTGTAGACCAGCAGAGGGCTTCAATGTCAGTACACCCATTCACAGTGTAGACCAGCGGAGGGCTTCAATGTCAGTACACCCGTTCACACAGTGTAGACCAGCGGAGGGCTTCAATGTCAGTACACCCGTTCACAGTGTAGACCAGCGGAGGGCTTCAATGTCAGTACACCCGTTCACAGTGTAGACCAGAGGAGGGCTTCAATGTCAGTACACCCATTCACAGTGTAGACCAGCGGAGGGCTTCAATGTCAGTACACCCGTTCACAGTGTTGACCAGCGGAGGGCTTCAATGTCAGCACACCCGTTCACAGTGTTGACCAGCGCAGGGCTTCAATGTCAGCAGACCCGTTCACAGTGTAGACCAGCGGAGGGCTTCAATGTCAGTACACCCGTTCACAGTGTAGACCAGCGGAGGGCTTCAATGTCAGTACACCCGTTCACAGTGTTGACCAGCGCAGGGCTTCAATGTCAGCACACCCGTTCACAGTGTAGACCAGCGGAGGGTTTCAATGTCAGTACACCCGTTCACAGTGTAGACCAGCAGAGGGCTTCAATGTCAGTACACCAGTTCACAGTGTAGACCAGCGGAGGGCTTTAATGACAGTACACCCGTTCACACAGTGTAGACCAGCGGAGGGCTTCAATGTCAGTACACCCGTTCACAGTGTAGACCAGCGGAGGGCTTCAATGTCAGCACACCCATTCACACAGTGTAGACCAGCAGAGGGCTTCAATATCAGTACACCCATTCACAGTGTAGACCAGCGGAGGGCTTCAATGTCAGTACACCCGTTCACACAGTGTAGACCAGCGGAGGGCTTGAATGTCAGTACACCCGTTCACAGTGTAGACCAGCGGAGGGCTTCAATGTCAGTACACCCGTTCACAGTGTTGACCAGCGGAGGGCTTCAATGTCAGTACACCCGTTCACAGTGTAGACCAGCGGAGGGCTTCAATGTCAGTACACCCATTCACAGTGTTGACTAGCGGAGGGCTTCAATGTCAGTACACCCGTTCACAGTGTAGACCAGCGGAGGGCTTGAATGTCAGTACACCCATTCACGCAGTGTAGACCAGTGGAGGGCTTCAATGTCAGTACACCCGTTCACAGTGTAGACCAGCGGAGGGCTTCAATGTCAGTACACCCGTTCACACAGTGTAGACCAGCGGAGGGCTTCAATGTCAGTACACCCGTTCACAGTGTAGACCAGCAGAGGGCTTCAATGTCAGTACACCCGTTCACAGTGTAGACCAGCAGAGGGCTTCAATGTCAGTACACCCATTCACAGTGTAGACCAGCGGAGTGCTTCAATATAAGTACACCCATTCACACAGTGTAGACCAGCAGAGGGCTTCAATGTCAGTACACCCGTTCACACAGTATAGACCAGCGGAGGGCTTCAATGACAGTACAGCCGTTCACAGTGTAGACCAGCAGAGGGTTTCAATGTCATTACACCCGTTCACACAGTGTAGACCAGCTGAGGGCTTCAATGTCAGTACACCCATTCACACAGTGTAGACCAGCGGAGGGCTTCAATGTCAGTACACCCGTTCACACAGTGTAGTCCAGCGGAGGGCTTCAATGTCAGTACACCCGTTCACAGTGTAGACCAGCAGAGGGTTTCAATGTCAGTACACCCATTCACAGTGTTGACCAGCGGAGGGCTTCAATGTCAGTACACCCGTTCACACAGTGTAGACCAGCTGAGTGCTTCAATGTCAGTACACCCATTCACACAGTGTAGACCAGTGGAGGGCTTCAATGTCAGTACACCCGTTCACACAGTGTAGACCAGCGGAGGGCTTCAATGTCAGTACACCCGTTCACAGTGTAGACCAGCAGAGGGCTTCAATGTCAGTACACCCGTTCACAGTGTAGACCAGCAGAGGGCTTCAATGTCAGTACACCCATTCACAGTGTAGACCAGCGGAGGGCTTCAATGTCAGTACACCCATTCACACAGTGTAGACCAGCAGAGGGCTTCAATGTCAGTACACCCGTTCACACAGTATAGACCAGCGGAGGGCTTCAATGTCAGTACAGCCGTTCACAGTGTAGACCAGCAGAGGGTTTCAATGTCAGTACACCCGTTCACACAGTGTAGACCAGCTGAGGGCTTCAATGTCAGTACCCCCATTCACACAGTGTAGACCAGCGGAGGGCTTCAATGTCAGTACACCCGTTCACACAGTGTAGACCAGCGGAGGGCTTCAATGTCAGTACACCCGTTCACAGTGTAGACCAGCAGAGGGCCTCAATGTCAGTACACCCGTTCACAGTGTAGACCAGCGGAGGGCTTCGATGTCAGTACACCCGTTCACAGTGTTGACCAGCGGAGGGCTTCAATGCAGTACACCCATTCACACAGTGTAGACCAGCGGAGGGCTTCAATGTCAGTACACCCATTCACAGTGTTGACCAGCGGAGGGCTTCAATGTCAGTACACCGGTTCACAGTGTTGACCAGCAGAGGGCTTCAATGTCAGTACACCCGTTCACAGTGTAGACCAGCGGAGGGCTTCAATGTCAGTACACCCGTTCACAGTGTTGACCAGCGGAGGGCTTCAAATGCAGTACACCCGTTCACAGTGTAGACCAGCAGAGGGCTTCAATGTCAGTACACCCATTCACACAGTGTAGACCTGCGGAGGGCTTCAATGTCAGTACACCCGTTCACAGTGTTGAGCAGCGGAGGGCTTCAATGTCATTACACCCGTTCACAGTGTAGAGCAGCGGAGGGCTTCAATGTCAGTACACCCGTTCACAGTGTAAACCAGCAGAGGGCTTGAAAGTCAGTACACCCGTTCACACAGTGTAGACCAGCTGAGGGCTTCAATGTCAGTACACCCATTCACACTGTGTAGACCAGCGGAGGGCTTCAATGTCAGTACACCCGTTCACACAGTGTAGACCAGCGGAGGGCTTCAATGTCAGTACACCCGTTCACAGTGTAGACCAGCAGAGGGCTTCAATGTCAGTACACCCGTTCACAGTGTAGACCAGCAGAGGGCTTCAATGTCAGTACACCCATTCACAGTGTAGACCACCGGAGAGCTTCAATGTCAGTACACCCATTCACAGTGTTGACCAGCGGAGGGCTTCAATGTCAGTACACTCGTTCACAGTGTTGACCAGCAGAGGGCTTCAATGTCAGTACACCCGTTCACAGTGTAGACCAGCGGAGGGCTTCAATGTCAGTACACCCGTTCACAGTGTTGACCAGCGGAGGGCTTCAAATGCAGTACAGCCGTTCACAGTGTAGACCAGCGGAGGGCTTCAATGTCAGTACACCCATTCACACAGTGTAGACCAGCGGAGGGCTTCAATGTCAGTACACCCGTTGACAGTGTTGACCAGCGGAGGGCTTCAATGTCAGTACACCCGTTCACAGTGTAGACTAGCGGAGGGCTTCAATGTTAGTACACCCATTCACAGTGTAGAACAGCGCAGGGCTTCAATGTCAGTACACCCGTTCACAGTGTTGACCAGCGGAGGGCTTCAATGTCAGGACACCCGTTCACAGTGTAGACCAGCGGAGGGCTTCAATGTCAGTACACCCATTCACACAGTGTAGACCAGCAGAGGGCTTCAATGTCAGTACACCCGTTCACAGTGTAGACCAGCGGAGGGCTTCAATGTTAGTACACCCATTCACACAGTGTAGACCAGCGGATGGCTTCAATGTCAGTACACCCTTTCACACAGTGTAGACCAGCGGAGAGCTTCAATGTCAGTACACCCGTTCACAGTGTAGACCAGCGGAGGGCTTCAATGTCAGTACACCCGTTCACAGTGTAGACCAGAGGAGGGCTTCAATGTCAGTACACCCGTTCACAGTGTAGACCAGCAGAGGGCTTCAATGTCAGTACACCCATTCACAGTGTTGACCAGCGGAGGGCTTCAATGTCAGTACACCCATTCACAGTGTTGACCAGCGGAGGGCTTCAATGTCAGTATACCCGTTCACAGTGTAGACCAGCGGAGTGCTTCAATATAAGTACACCCGTTCACAGTGTAGACCAGCAGAGGGCTTCAATGTCAGTACACCCATTCACAGTGTAGACCAGCAGAGGGCTTCAATTTCAGTACACCCGTTCACAGTGTAGACCAGCTGAGGGCTTCAATGTCAGTACACCCATTCACACAGTGTAGACCAGCGGAGGGCTTCAATGTCAGTACACCCGTTCACACAGTGTAGACCAGCGGAGGGCTTCAATGTCAGTACACCCGTTCACAGTGTAGACCAGCAGAGGGCTTCAATGTCAGTACACCCGTTCACAGTTTAGACCAGCAGAGGGCTTCAATGTCAGTACACCCGTTCACAGTGTAGACCAGCGGAGGGCTTCAATGTCAGTACACCCGTTCACAGTGTAGACCAGCGGAGGGCTTCAATGTCAGTACACCCATTCACAGTGTTGACCAGCGGAGGGCTTCAATGTCAGTACACCCGTTCACACAGAGTAGACCAGCTGAGGGCTTCAATGTCAGTACACCCATTCACACAGTGTAGACCAGCGGAGGGCTTCAATGTCAGTACACCCGTTCACACAGTGTAGACCAGCGGAAGGCTTCAATGTTAGTACACCCGTTCACAGTGTAGACCAGCGGAGGGCTTCAATGTCAGTACACCCGTTCACAGTGTAGACCAGCAGAGGGCTTCAATGTCAGTACACCCATTCACAGTGTAGACCAGCGGAGGGCTTCAATGTCAGTACACCCTTTCACACAGTGTAGACCAGCAGAGGGCTTCAATGTCAGTACACCCGTTCACACAGTGTAGACCAGCGGAGGGCTTCAATGTCAGTACACCCGTTCACAGTGTAGACCAGCGGAGGGCTTCAATGTCAGTACACCCGTTCACACAGTGTAGACCAGCTGAGGGCTTCAATGTCATTACACCCATTCACACAGTGTAGACCAGCGGAGGGCTTCAATGTCAGTACAACCGTTCACACAGTGTAGACCAGCGGAGGGCTTCAATGTCAGTACACCCGTTCACAGTGTAGACCAGCAGAGGGCTTCAATGTCAGTACACCCGTTCACTGTGTAGACCAGCAGAGGGCTTCAATGTCAGTACACCCATTCACAGTGTAGACCAGCGGAGGGCTTCAATGTCAGTACACCCATTCACACAGTGTAGACCAGCAGAGGGCTTCAATGTCAGTACACCCGTTCACACAGTGTAGACCAGCGGAGGGCTTCAATGTCAGTACACCCGTTCACAGTGTAGACCAGCAGAGGGCTTCAATGTCAGTACACCCGTTCACAGTGTAGACCAGCGGAGGGCTTCAATGTCAGTACACCCGTTCACAGTGTAGACCAGCGGAGGGCTTCAATGTCAGTACACCCGTTCACAGTGTTGACCAGCGGAGGGCTTCAATGTCAGCACACCCGTTCACAGTGTTGACCAGCGCAGGGCTTCAATGTCAGCACACCCGTTCACAGTGTAGACCAGCGGAGGGCTTCAATGTCAGTACACGCGTTCACAGTGTAGACCAGCGGAGGGCTTCAATGTCAGTACACCCGTTCACAGTGTTGACCAGCGCAGGGCTTCAATGTCAGCACACCCGTTCTCAGTGTAGACCAGCGGAGGGCTTCAATGTCTGTACACCCGTTGACAGTGTAGACCAGCGGAGGGCTTCAATGTCAGTACACCCGTTCACAGTGTTGACCAGCGGAGGGCTTCAATGTCAGTACACCCGTTCACAGTGTTGACCAGCGGAGGGCTTCAATGTCAGTACACCCGTACACAGTGTAGACCAGCGCAGGGCTTCAATGTCAGCACATCCGTTCACAGTGTAGACCAGCGGAGGGCTTCAATGTCAGTACACCCGTTCACAGTGTAGACCAGCGGAGGGTTTCAATGTCAGTACACCCATTCACAGCGTTGACCAGCGGAGGGCTTCAATGTTAGTACACCCGTTCACACAGTGTAGACCAGCTGAGGGCTTCAATGTCAGTACACCCATTCACACAGTGTAGACCAGCGGAGGGCTTCAATGTCAGTACACCCGTTCACACAGTGTAGACCAGCGGAGGGCTTCAATGTCAGTACACCCGTTCACAGTGTAGACCAGCAGAGGGCTTCAATGTCGGTACACCCGTTCACAGTGTAGACCAGCAGAGGGCTTCAATGTCAGTACACCCATTCACAGTGTAGACCAGCGGAGGGCTTCAATGTCAGTACACCCATTCACACAGTGTAGACCAGCAGAGGGCTTCAATGTCAGTACACCCGTTCACACAGTGTAGACCAGCTGAGGGCTTCAATGTCAGTACACCCGTTCACAGTGTAGACCAGCAGAGGGCTTCAATGTCAGTACACCCTGTCACACAGTGTAGACCAGCTGAGGGCTTCAATGTCAGTACACCCATTCACACAGTGTAGACCAGCGGAGGGCTTCAATGTCAGTACACCCGTTCACACAGTGTAGACCAGCGGAGGGCTTCAATGTCAGTACACCCGTTCACAGTGTAGACCAGCAGAGGGCTTCAATGTCAGTACACCCGTTCACAGTGTAGACCAGCAGAGGGCTTCAATGTCAGTACACCCATTCACAGTGTAGACCACCGGAGAGCTTCAATGTCAGTACACCCATTCACAGTGTTGACCAGCGGAGGGCTTCAATGTCAGTACACTCGTTCACAGTGTTGACCAGCAGAGGGCTTCAATGTCAGTACACCCGTTCACAGTGTAGACCAGCGGAGGGCTTCAATGTCAGTACACCCGTTCACAGTGTTGACCAGCGGAGGGCTTCAAATGCAGTACAGCCGTTCACAGTGTAGACCAGCGGAGGGCTTCAATGTCAGTACACCCATTCACACAGTGTAGACCAGCGGAGGGCTTCAATGTCAGTACACCCGTTGACAGTGTTGACCAGCGGAGGGCTTCAATGTCAGTACACCCGTTCACAGTGTAGACTAGCGGAGGGCTTCAATGTTAGTACACCCATTCACAGTGTAGAACAGCGCAGGGCTTCAATGTCAGTACACCCGTTCACAGTGTTGACCAGCGGAGGGCTTCAATGTCAGGACACCCGTTCACAGTGTAGACCAGCGGAGGGCTTCAATGTCAGTACACCCATTCACACAGTGTAGACCAGCAGAGGGCTTCAATGTCAGTACACCCGTTCACAGTGTAGACCAGCGGAGGGCTTCAATGTTAGTACACCCATTCACACAGTGTAGACCAGCGGATGGCTTCAATGTCAGTACACCCTTTCACACAGTGTAGACCAGCGGAGAGCTTCAATGTCAGTACACCCGTTCACAGTGTAGACCAGCGGAGGGCTTCAATGTCAGTACACCCGTTCACAGTGTAGACCAGAGGAGGGCTTCAATGTCAGTACACCCGTTCACAGTGTAGACCAGCAGAGGGCTTCAATGTCAGTACACCCATTCACAGTGTTGACCAGCGGAGGGCTTCAATGTCAGTACACCCATTCACAGTGTTGACCAGCGGAGGGCTTCAATGTCAGTATACCCGTTCACAGTGTAGACCAGCGGAGTGCTTCAATATAAGTACACCCGTTCACAGTGTAGACCAGCAGAGGGCTTCAATGTCAGTACACCCATTCACAGTGTAGACCAGCAGAGGGCTTCAATTTCAGTACACCCGTTCACAGTGTAGACCAGCTGAGGGCTTCAATGTCAGTACACCCATTCACACAGTGTAGACCAGCGGAGGGCTTCAATGTCAGTACACCCGTTCACACAGTGTAGACCAGCGGAGGGCTTCAATGTCAGTACACCCGTTCACAGTGTAGACCAGCAGAGGGCTTCAATGTCAGTACACCCGTTCACAGTTTAGACCAGCAGAGGGCTTCAATGTCAGTACACCCGTTCACAGTGTAGACCAGCGGAGGGCTTCAATGTCAGTACACCCGTTCACAGTGTAGACCAGCGGAGGGCTTCAATGTCAGTACACCCATTCACAGTGTTGACCAGCGGAGGGCTTCAATGTCAGTACACCCGTTCACACAGAGTAGACCAGCTGAGGGCTTCAATGTCAGTACACCCATTCACACAGTGTAGACCAGCGGAGGGCTTCAATGTCAGTACACCCGTTCACACAGTGTAGACCAGCGGAAGGCTTCAATGTTAGTACACCCGTTCACAGTGTAGACCAGCGGAGGGCTTCAATGTCAGTACACCCGTTCACAGTGTAGACCAGCAGAGGGCTTCAATGTCAGTACACCCATTCACAGTGTAGACCAGCGGAGGGCTTCAATGTCAGTACACCCTTTCACACAGTGTAGACCAGCAGAGGGCTTCAATGTCAGTACACCCGTTCACACAGTGTAGACCAGCGGAGGGCTTCAATGTCAGTACACCCGTTCACAGTGTAGACCAGCGGAGGGCTTCAATGTCAGTACACCCGTTCACACAGTGTAGACCAGCTGAGGGCTTCAATGTCATTACACCCATTCACACAGTGTAGACCAGCGGAGGGCTTCAATGTCAGTACAACCGTTCACACAGTGTAGACCAGCGGAGGGCTTCAATGTCAGTACACCCGTTCACAGTGTAGACCAGCAGAGGGCTTCAATGTCAGTACACCCGTTCACTGTGTAGACCAGCAGAGGGCTTCAATGTCAGTACACCCATTCACAGTGTAGACCAGCGGAGGGCTTCAATGTCAGTACACCCATTCACACAGTGTAGACCAGCAGAGGGCTTCAATGTCAGTACACCCGTTCACACAGTGTAGACCAGCGGAGGGCTTCAATGTCAGTACACCCGTTCACAGTGTAGACCAGCAGAGGGCTTCAATGTCAGTACACCCGTTCACAGTGTAGACCAGCGGAGGGCTTCAATGTCAGTACACCCGTTCACAGTGTAGACCAGCGGAGGGCTTCAATGTCAGTACACCCGTTCACAGTGTTGACCAGCGGAGGGCTTCAATGTCAGCACACCCGTTCACAGTGTTGACCAGCGCAGGGCTTCAATGTCAGCACACCCGTTCACAGTGTAGACCAGCGGAGGGCTTCAATGTCAGTACACGCGTTCACAGTGTAGACCAGCGGAGGGCTTCAATGTCAGTACACCCGTTCACAGTGTTGACCAGCGCAGGGCTTCAATGTCAGCACACCCGTTCTCAGTGTAGACCAGCGGAGGGCTTCAATGTCTGTACACCCGTTGACAGTGTAGACCAGCGGAGGGCTTCAATGTCAGTACACCCGTTCACAGTGTTGACCAGCGGAGGGCTTCAATGTCAGTACACCCGTTCACAGTGTTGACCAGCGGAGGGCTTCAATGTCAGTACACCCGTACACAGTGTAGACCAGCGCAGGGCTTCAATGTCAGCACATCCGTTCACAGTGTAGACCAGCGGAGGGCTTCAATGTCAGTACACCCGTTCACAGTGTAGACCAGCGGAGGGTTTCAATGTCAGTACACCCATTCACAGCGTTGACCAGCGGAGGGCTTCAATGTTAGTACACCCGTTCACACAGTGTAGACCAGCTGAGGGCTTCAATGTCAGTACACCCATTCACACAGTGTAGACCAGCGGAGGGCTTCAATGTCAGTACACCCGTTCACACAGTGTAGACCAGCGGAGGGCTTCAATGTCAGTACACCCGTTCACAGTGTAGACCAGCAGAGGGCTTCAATGTCGGTACACCCGTTCACAGTGTAGACCAGCAGAGGGCTTCAATGTCAGTACACCCATTCACAGTGTAGACCAGCGGAGGGCTTCAATGTCAGTACACCCATTCACACAGTGTAGACCAGCAGAGGGCTTCAATGTCAGTACACCCGTTCACACAGTGTAGACCAGCTGAGGGCTTCAATGTCAGTACACCCGTTCACAGTGTAGACCAGCAGAGGGCTTCAATGTCAGTACACCCTGTCACACAGTGTAGACCAGCTGAGGGCTTCAATGTCAGTACACCCATTCACACAGTGTAGACCAGCGGAGGGCTTCAATGTCAGTACACCCGTTCACAGAGTGTAGACCAGTGGAGGGCTTCAATGTCAGCACACCCGTTCACAGTGTAGACCAGCGGAGGGCTTCAATGTCAGTACACGCGTTCACAGTGTAGACCAGCGGAGGGCTTCAATGTCAGTACACCCGTTCACAGTGTTGACCAGCGCAGGGCTTCAATGTCAGCACACCCGTTCTCAGTGTAGACCAGCGGAGGGCTTCAATGTCTGTACACCCGTTCACAGTGTAGACCAGCGGAGGGCTTCAATGTCAGTACACCCGTTCACAGTGTTGACCAGCGGAGGGCTTCAATGTCAGTACACCCGTTCACAGTGTAGACCAGCGGAGGGCTTCAATGTCAGTACACGCGTTCACAGTGTAGACCAGCGGAGGGCTTCAATGTCAGTACACCCGTTCACAGTGTTGACCAGCGCAGGGCTTCAATGTCAGCACACCCGTTCTCAGTGTAGACCAGCGGAGGGCTTCAATGTCTGTACACCCGTTCACAGTGTAGACCAGCGGAGGGCTTCAATGTCAGTACACCCGTTCACAGTGTTGACCAGCGGAGGGCTTCAATGTCAGTACACCCGTTCACAGTGTTGACCAGCGGAGGGCTTCAATGTCAGTACAACCGTTCACAGTGTAGACCAGCGCAGGGCTTCAATGTCAGCACATCCGTTCACAGTGTAGACCAGCGGAGGGCTTCAATGTCAGTACACCCGTTCACAGTGTAGACCAGCGGAGGGTTTCAATGTCAGTACACCCATTCACAGTGTTGACCAGCGGAGGGCTTCAATGTTAGTACACCCGTTCACACAGTGTAGACCAGCTGAGGGCTTCAATGTCAGTACACCCATTCACACAGTGTAGACCAGCGGAGGGCTTCAATGTCAGTACACCCGTTCACACAGTGTAGACCAGCGGAGGGCTTCAATGTCAGTACACCCGTTCACAGTGTAGACCAGCAGAGGGCTTCAATGTCGGTACACCCGTTCACAGTGTAGACCAGCAGAGGGCTTCAATGTCAGTACACCCATTCACAGTGTAGACCAGCGGAGGGCTTCAATGTCAGTACACCCATTCACACAGTGTAGACCAGCAGAGGGCTTCAATGTCAGTACACCCGTTCACACAGTGTAGACCAGCTGAGGGCTTCAATGTCAGTACACCCGTTCACAGTGTAGACCAGCAGAGGGCTTCAATGTCAGTACACCCGTTCACACAGTGTAGACCAGCTGAGGGCTTCAATGTCAGTACACCCATTCACACAGTGTAGACCAGCGGAGGGCTTCAATGTCAGTACACCCGTTCACAGAGTGTAGACCAGCGGAGGGCTTCAATGTCAGTACACCCGTTCACAGTGTAGACCAGCAGAGGGCTTCAATGTCAGTACACCCGTTCACAGTGTTGACCAGCAGAGGGCTTCAATGTCAGTACACCCGTTCACAGTGTTGACCAGCGGAGGGCTTCAATATCAGTACACCCGTTCACAGTGTAGACCAGCAGAGGGCTTCAATGTCAGTACACCCATTCACAGCGTAGACCACCGGAGAGCTTCAATGTCAGTACACCCATTCACAGTGTTGACCAGCGGAGGGCTTCAATGTCAGTACACCCGTTCACAGTGTTGACCAGCAGAGGGCTTCAATGTCAGTACACCCGTTCACAGTGTAGACCAGCGGAGGGCTTCAATGTCAGTACACCCGTTCACAGTGTTGACCAGCGGAGGGCTTCAAATGCAGTACACCCGTTCACAGTGTAGACCAGCAGAGGGCTTCAATGTCAGTACACCGATTCACACAGTGTAGACCAGCGGAGGGCTTCAATGTCAGTACACCCGTTCACAGTGTTGACCAGCGGAGGGCTTCAATGTCAGTACACCCGTTCACAGTGTAGAGTAGCGGAGGGCTTCAATGTCAGTACACCCATTCACAGTGTAGAACAGCGGAGGGCTTCAATGTCAGTACACCCGTTCACAGTGTTGACCAGCGGAGGGCTTCAATGTCAGGACACCCGTTCACAGTGTAGACCAGCGGAGGGCTTCAATGTCAGTACACCCATTCACAGTGTAGACCAGCGGAGGGCTTCAATGTCAGTACACCCTTTCACACAATGTAGACCAGCAGCGGGCTTCAATGTCAGTACACCCGTTCACATAGTGTTGACCAGCGGAGGGCTTCAATGTCAGTACACCCGTTCACAGTGTTGACCAGCAGAGGGCTTCAATGTCAGTACACCCGTTCACAGTGTAGACCAGCGGAGGGCTTCAATGTCAGTACACCCGTTCACAGTGTTGACCAGCGGAGGGCTTCAAATGCAGTACACCCGTTCACAGTGTAGACCAGCAGAGGGCTTCAATGTCAGTACACCCGTTCACAGTGTAGACCAGCGGAGGGCTTCAATGTCAGTACACCCGTTCACAGTGTTGACCAGCGGAGGGCTTCAATGTCAGTACACCCGTTCACAGTGTAGACCAGCGGAGGGCTTCAATGTCAGTACACCCATTCACAGTGTAGAACAGCGGAGGGCTTCAATGTCAGTACACCCGTTCACAGTGTTGACCAGCGGAGGGCTTCAATGTCAGGACACCCGTTCACAGTGTAGACCAGCGGAGGCCTTCAATGTCAGTACACCCATTCACAGTGTAGACCAGCGGAGGGCTTCAATGTCAGTACACCCATTCACACAATGTAGACCAGCAGAGGGCTTCAATGTCAGTACACCCGTTCACATAGTGTAGACCAGCGGAGGGCTTCAATGTCAGTACACCCGTTCACAGTGTAGACCAGCAGAGGGCTTCAATGTCAGTACACCCGTTCACAGTGTAGACCAGCGGAGGGCTTCAATGTCAGTACACCCGTTCACAGTGTAGACCAGCGGAGGGCTTCAATGTCAGTACACCCGTTCACAGTGTTGACCAGCGGAGGGCTTCAATGTCAGCACACCCGTTCACAGTGTTGACCAGCGCAGGGCTTCAATGTCAGCACACACGTTCACAGTGTAGACCAGCGGAGGGCTTCAATGTCAGTACACCCGTTCACAGTGTAGACCAGCGGAGGGCTTCAATGTCAGTACACCCGTTCACAGTGTTGACCAGCGCAGGGCTTCAATGTCAGCACACCCGTTCACAGTGTAGACCAGCGGAGGGCTTCAATGTCTGTACACTCGTTCACAGTGTTGACCAGCGGAGGGCTTCAATGTCAGTACACCCGTTCACAGTGTAGACCAGCGGAGGGCTTCAATGTCAGTACACCCGTTCACAGTGTAGACCAGCGCAGGGCTTCAATGTCAGCACACCCGTTCACAGTGTAGACCAGCGGAGGGCTTCAATGTCAGTACACCCGTTCACAGTGTAGACCAGCGGAGGGTTTCAATGCCAGTACACCCATTCACAGTGTTGACCAGCGGAGGGCTTCAATGTCAGTACACCCGTTCACAGTGTAGACCAGCGGAGGGCTTCAATGTCAGCACACCCGTTCACAGTGTAGACCAGCGGAGGGCTTCAATGTCAGTACACCCGTTCACAGTGTAGACCAGCGGAGGGCTTCAATGTCAGTACACCCGTTCACAGTGTTGACCAGCGCAGGGCTTCAATGTCAGCACACCCGTTCACAGTGTAGACCAGCGGAGGGCTTCAATGTCAGTACACCCGTTCACAGTGTTGACCAGCGGAGGGCTTCAATGTCAGTACACCCGTTCACAGTGTAGACCAGCGGAGGGCTTCAATTTTAGTACACCCATTCACAGTGTAGACCAGCGGAGGGCTTCAATGTCAGGACACCCGTTCACAGTGTAGACCAGTGGAGGGCTTCAATGTCAGCACACCCGTTCACAGTGTAGACCAGCGGAGGGCTTCAATGTCAGTACACCCGTTCACAGTGTAGACCAGCGGAGGGCTTCAATGTCAGTACACCCGTTCACAGTGTTGACCAGCGCAGGGCTTCAATGTCAGCACACCCGTTCACAGTGTAGACCAGCGGAGGGCTTCAATGTCAGTACACCCGTTCACAGTGTTGACCAGCGGAGGGCTTCAATGTCAGTACACCCGTTCACAGTGTAGACCAGCGGAGGGCTTCAATTTTAGTACACCCATTCACAGTGTAGAACAGCGGAGGGCTTCAATGTCAGTACACCCGTTCACAGTGTTGACCAGCGGAGGGGTTCAATGTAAGGACACCCGTTCACAGTGTAGACCAGTGGAGGGCTTCAATGTCAGTACACCCATTCACACAGTGTAGACCAGCAGAGGGCTTCAATGTCAGTACACCCGTTCACAGTGTAGACCAGCGGAGGGCTTCAATGTCAGTACACCCATTCACACAGTGTAGACCAGCGGATGGCTTCAATGTCAGTACACCCTTTCACACAGTGTAGACCAGCGGAGAGCTTCAATGTCAGTACACCCGTTCACAGTGTAGACCAGCGGAGGGCTTCAATGTCAGTACACCCGTTCACAGTGTAGACCAGAGGAGGGCTTCAATGTCAGTACACCCGTTCACAGTGTAGACCAGCAGAGGGCTTCAATGTCAGTACACCCATTCACAGTGTTGACCAGCGGAGGGCTTCAATGTAAGTACACCCATTCACAGTGTTGACCAGCGGAGGGCTTCAATGTCAGTATACCCGTTCACAGTGTAGACCAGCGGAGTGCTTCAATATAAGTACACCCGTTCACAGTGTAGACCAGCAGAGGGCTTCAATGTCAGTACACCCATTCACAGTGTAGACCAGCAGAGGTCTTCAATGTCAGTACACCCGTTCACCGTGTAGACCAGCTGAGGGCTTCAATGTCAGTACACCCATTCACACAGTGTAGACCAGCGGAGGGCTTCAATGTCAGTACACCCGTTCACACAGTGTAGACCAGCGGAGGGCTTCAATGTCAGTACACCCGTTCACAGTGTAGACCAGCAGAGGGCTTCAATGTCAGTACACCCGTTCACAGTGTAGACCAGCAGAGGGCTTCAATGTCAGTACACCCGTTCACAGTGTAGACCAGCGGAGGGCTTCAATGTCAGTACACCCGTTCACAGTGTAGACCAGCGGAGGGCTTCAATGTCAGTACACCCATTCACAGTGTAGAACAGCGGAGGGCTTCAATGTCAGTACACCCGTTCACAGTGTTGACCAGCGGAGGGCTTCAATGTCAGGACACCCGTTCACAGTGTAGACCAGCGGAGGGCTTCAATGTCAGTACACCCATTCACAGTGTAGACCAGCGGAGGGCTTCAATGTCAGTACACCCATTCACACAATGTAGACCAGCAGAGGGCTTCAATGTCAGTACACCCGTTCACATAGTGTAGACCAGCGGAGGGCTTCAATGTCAGTACACCCGTTCACAGTGTAGACCAGCAGAGGGCTTCAATGTCAGTACACCCGTTCACAGTGTAGACCAGCGGAGGGCTTCAATGTCAGTACACCCGTTCACAGTGTAGACCAGCGGAGGGCTTCAATGTCAGTACACCCGTTCACAGTGTTGACCAGCGGAGGGCTTCAATGTCAGCACACCCGTTCACAGTGTTGACCAGCGCAGGGCTTCAATGTCAGCACACCCGTTCACAGTGTAGACCAGCGGAGGGCTTCAATGTCAGTACACCCGTTCACAGTGTAGACCAGCGGAGGGCTTCAATGTCAGTACACCCGTTCACAGTGTTGACCAGCGCAGGGCTTCAATGTCAGCACACCCGTTCACAGTGTAGACCAGCGGAGGGCTTCAATGTCTGTACACTCGTTCACAGTGTTGACCAGCGGAGGGTTTCAATGTCAGTACACCCGTTCACAGTGTAGACCAGCGGAGGGCTTCAATGTCAGTACACCCGTTCACAGTGTAGACCAGCGCAGGGCTTCAATGTCAGCACACCCGTTCACAGTGTAGACCAGCGGAGGGCTTCAATGTCAGTACACCCGTTCACAGTGTAGACCAGCGGAGGGTTTCAATGCCAGTACACCCATTCACAGTGTTGACCAGCGGAGGGCTTCAATGTCAGTACACCCGTTCACAGTGTAGACCAGCGGAGGGCTTCAATGTCAGCACACCCGTTCACAGTGTAGACCAGCGGAGGGCTTCAATGTCAGTACACCCGTTCACAGTGTAGACCAGCGGAGGGCTTCAATGTCAGTACACCCGTTCACAGTGTTGACCAGCGCAGGGCTTCAATGTCAGCACACCCGTTCACAGTGTAGACCAGCGGAGGGCTTCAATGTCAGTACACCCGTTCACAGTGTTGACCAGCGGAGGGCTTCAATGTCAGTACACCCGTTCACAGTGTAGACCAGCGGAGGGCTTCAATTTTAGTACACCCATTCACAGTGTAGACCAGCGGAGGGCTTCAATGTCAGGACACCCGTTCACAGTGTAGACCAGTGGAGGGCTTCAATGTCAGCACACCCGTTCACAGTGTAGACCAGCGGAGGGCTTCAATGTCAGTACACCCGTTCACAGTGTAGACCAGCGGAGGGCTTCAATGTCAGTACACCCATTCACACAGTGTAGACCAGCAGAGGGCTTCAATGTCAGTACACCCGTTCACAGTGTAGACCAGCGGAGGGCTTCAATGTCAGTACACCCATTCACACAGTGTAGACCAGCGGATGGCTTCAATGTCAGTAACCCTTTCACACAGTGTAGACCAGCGGAGAGCTTCAATGTCAGTACACCCGTTCACAGTGTAGACCAGCGGAGGGCTTCAATGTCAGTACACCCGTTCACAGTGTAGACCAGAGGAGGGCTTCAATGTCAGTACACCCGTTCACAGTGTAGACCAGCAGAGGGCTTCAATGTCAGTACACCCATTCACAGTGTTGACCAGCGGAGGGCTTCAATGTAAGTACACCCATTCACAGTGTTGACCAGCGGAGAGCTTCAATGTCAGTATACCCGTTCACAGTGTAGACCAGCGGAGTGCTTCAATATAAGTACACCCGTTCACAGTGTAGACCAGCAGAGGGCTTCAATGTCAGTACACCCATTCACAGTGTAGACCAGCAGAGGTCTTCAATGTCAGTACACCCGTTCACAGTGTAGACCAGCTGAGGGCTTCAATGTCGGTACACCCGTTCACAGTGTAGACCAGCAGAGGGCTTCAATGTCAGTACACCCATTCACAGTGTAGACCAGCGGAGGGCTTCAATGTCAGTACACCCATTCACACAGTGTAGACCAGCAGAGGGCTTCAATGTCAGTACACCCGTTCACACAGTGTAGACCAGCTGAGGGCTTCAATGTCAGTACACCCGTTCACAGTGTAGACCAGCAGAGGGCTTCAATGTCAGTACACCCGTTCACACAGTGTAGACCAGCTGAGGGCTTCAATGTCAGTACACCCATTCACACAGTGTAGACCAGCGGAGGGCTTCAATGTCAGTACACCCGTTCACAGTGTAGACCAGCAGAGGGCTTCAATGTCAGTACACCCGTTCACAGTGTAGACCAGCAGAGGGCTTCAATGTCAGTACACCCATTCACAGTGTAGACCAGCGGAGGGCTTCAATGTCAGTACACCCATTCACACAGTGTAGACCAGCAGAGGGCTTCAATGTCAATACACCCGTTCACACAGTATAGACCAGCGGAGGGCTTCAATGTCAGTACAGCCGTTCACAGTGTAGACCAGCAGAGGGTTTCAATGTCAGTACACCCGTTCACACAGTGTAGACCAGCTGAGGGCTTCAATGTCAGTACCCCCATTCACACAGTGTAGACCAGCGGAGGGCTTCAATGTCAGTACACCCGTTCACACAGTGTAGACCAGCGGAGGGCTTCAATGTCAGTACACCCGTTCACAGTGTAGACCAGCAGAGGGCCTCAATGTCAGTACACCCGTTCACAGTGTAGACCAGCGGAGGGCTTCGATGTCAGTACACCCGTTCACAGTGTTGACCAGCGGAGGGCTTCAATGCAGTACACCCATTCACACAGTGTAGACCAGCGGAGGGCTTCAATGTCAGTACACCCATTCACAGTGTTGACCAGCGGAGGGCTTCAATGTCAGTACACCGGTTCACAGTGTTGACCAGCAGAGGGCTTCAATGTCAGTACACCCGTTCACAGTGTAGACCAGCGGAGGGCTTCAATGTCAGTACACCCGTTCACAGTGTTGACCAGCGGAGGGCTTCAAATGCAGTACACCCGTTCACTGTGTAGACCAGCAGAGGGCTTCAATGTCAGTACACCCATTCACACAGTGTAGACCTGCGGAGGGCTTCAATGTCAGTACACCCGTTCACAGTGTTGAGCAGCGGAGGGCTTCAATGTCATTACACCCGTTCACAGTGTAGAGCAGCGGAGGGCTTCAATGTCAGTACACCCGTTCACAGTGTAGACCAGCAGAGGGCTTGAAAGTCAGTACACCCGTTCACACAGTGTAGACCAGCTGAGGGCTTCAATGTCAGTACACCCATTCACACTGTGTAGACCAGCGGAGGGCTTCAATGTCAGTACACCCGTTCACACAGTGTAGACCAGCGGAGGGCTTCAATGTCAGTACACCCGTTCACAGTGTAGACCAGCAGAGGGCTTCAATGTCAGTACACCCGTTCACAGTGTAGACCAGCAGAGGGCTTCAATGTCAGTACACCCATTCACAGTGTAGACCACCGGAGAGCTTCAATGTCAGTACACCCATTCACAGTGTTGACCAGCGGAGGGCTTCAATGTCAGTACACTCGTTCACAGTGTTGACCAGCAGAGGGCTTCAATGTCAGTACACCCGTTCACAGTGTAGACCAGCGGAGGGCTTCAATGTCAGTACACCCGTTCACAGTGTTGACCAGCGGATGGCTTCAAATGCAGTACAGCCGTTCACAGTGTAGACCAGCGGAGGGCTTCAATGTCAGTACACCCATTCACACAGTGTAGACCAGCGGAGGGCTTCAATGTCAGTACACCCGTTGACAGTGTTGACCAGCGGAGGGCTTCAATGTCAGTACACCCGTTCACAGTGTAGACTAGCGGAGGGCTTCAATGTTAGTACACCCATTCACAGTGTAGAACAGCGCAGGGCTTCAATGTCAGTACACCCGTTCACAGTGTTGACCAGCGGAGGGCTTCAATGTCAGGACACCCGTTCACAGTGTAGACCAGCGGAGGGCTTCAATGTCAGTACACCCATTCACACAGTGTAGACCAGCAGAGGGCTTCAATGTCAGTACACCCGTTCACAGTGTAGACCAGCGGAGGGCTTCAATGTTAGTACACCCATTCACACAGTGTAGACCAGCGGATGGCTTCAATGTCAGTACACCCTTTCACACAGTGTAGACCAGCGGAGAGCTTCAATGTCAGTACACCCGTTCACAGTGTAGACCAGCGGAGGGCTTCAATGTCAGTACACCCGTTCACAGTGTAGACCAGAGGAGGGCTTCAATGTCAGTACACCCGTTCACAGTGTAGACCAGCAGAGGGCTTCAATGTCAGTACACCCATTCACAGTGTTGACCAGCGGAGGGCTTCAATGTCAGTACACCCATTCACAGTGTTGACCAGCGGAGGGCTTCAATGTCAGTATACCCGTTCACAGTGTAGACCAGCGGAGTGCTTCAATATAAGTACACCCGTTCACAGTGTAGACCAGCAGAGGGCTTCAATGTCAGTACACCCATTCACAGTGTAGACCAGCAGAGGGCTTCAATTTCAGTACACCCGTTCACAGTGTAGACCAGCTGAGGGCTTCAATGTCAGTACACCCATTCACACAGTGTAGACCAGCGGAGGGCTTCAATGTCAGTACACCCGTTCACACAGTGTAGACCAGCGGAGGGCTTCAATGTCAGTACACCCGTTCACAGTGTAGACCAGCAGAGGGCTTCAATGTCAGTACACCCGTTCACAGTTTAGACCAGCAGAGGGCTTCAATGTCAGTACACCCGTTCACAGTGTAGACCAGCGGAGGGCTTCAATGTCAGTACACCCGTTCACAGTGTAGACCAGCGGAGGGCTTCAATGTCAGTACACCCATTCACAGTGTTGACCAGCGGAGGGCTTCAATGTCAGTACACCCGTTCACACAGAGTAGACCAGCTGAGGGCTTCAATGTCAGTACACCCATTCACACAGTGTAGACCAGCGGAGGGCTTCAATGTCAGTACACCCGTTCACACAGTGTAGACCTGCGGAAGGCTTCAATGTTAGTACACCCGTTCACAGTGTAGACCAGCGGAGGGCTTCAATGTCAGTACACCCGTTCACAGTGTAGACCAGCAGAGGGCTTCAATGTCAGTACACCCATTCACAGTGTAGACCAGCGGAGGGCTTCAATGTCAGTACACCCTTTCACACAGTGTAGACCAGCAGAGGGCTTCAATGTCAGTACACCCGTTCACACAGTGTAGACCAGCGGAGGGCTTCAATGTCAGTACACCCGTTCACAGTGTAGACCAGCGGAGGGCTTCAATGTCAGTACACCCGTTCACACAGTGTAGACCAGCTGAGGGCTTCAATGTCATTACACCCATTCACACAGTGTAGACCAGCGGAGCGCTTCAATGTCAGTACAACCGTTCACACAGTGTAGACCAGCGGAGGGCTTCAATGTCAGTACACCCGTTCACAGTGTAGACCAGCAGAGGGCTTCAATGTCAGTACACCCGTTCACTGTGTAGACCAGCAGAGGGCTTCAATGTCAGTACACCCATTCACAGTGTAGACCAGCGGAGGGCTTCAATGTCAGTACACCCATTCACACAGTGTAGACCAGCAGAGGGCTTCAATGTCAGTACACCCGTTCACACAGTGTAGACCAGCGGAGGGCTTCAATGTCAGTACACCCGTTCACAGTGTAGACCAGCAGAGGGCTTCAATGTCAGTACACCCGTTCACAGTGTAGACCAGCGGAGGGCTTCAATGTCAGTACACCCGTTCACAGTGTAGACCAGCGGAGGGCTTCAATGTCAGTACACCCGTTCACAGTGTTGACCAGCGGAGGGCTTCAATGTCAGCACACCCGTTCACAGTGTTGACCAGCGCAGGGCTTCAATGTCAGCACACCCGTTCACAGTGTAGACCAGCGGAGGGCTTCAATGTCAGTACACGCGTTCACAGTGTAGACCAGCGGAGGGCTTCAATGTCAGTACACCCGTTCACAGTGTTGACCAGCGCAGGGCTTCAATGTCAGCACACCCGTTCTCAGTGTAGACCAGCGGAGGGCTTCAATGTCTGTACACCCGTTGACAGTGTAGACCAGCGGAGGGCTTCAATGTCAGTACACCCGTTCACAGTGTTGACCAGCGGAGGGCTTCAATGTCAGTACACCCGTTCACAGTGTTGACCAGCGGAGGGCTTCAATGTCAGAACACCCGTACACAGTGTAGACCAGCGCAGGGCTTCAATGTCAGCACATCCGTTCACAGTGTAGACCAGCGGAGGGCTTCAATGTCAGTACACCCGTTCACAGTGTAGACCAGCGGAGGGTTTCAATGTCAGTACACCCATTCACAGCGTTGACCAGCGGAGGGCTTCAATGTTAGTACACCCGTTCACACAGTGTAGACCAGCTGAGGGCTTCAATGTCAGTACACCCATTCACACAGTGTAGACCAGCGGAGGGCTTCAATGTCAGTACACCCGTTCACACAGTGTAGACCAGCGGAGGGCTTCAATGTCAGTACACCCGTTCACAGTGTAGACCAGCAGAGGGCTTCAATGTCGGTACACCCGTTCACAGTGTAGACCAGCAGAGGGCTTCAATGTCAGTACACCCATTCACAGTGTAGACCAGCGGAGGGCTTCAATGTCAGTACACCCATTCACACAGTGTAGACCAGCAGAGGGCTTCAATGTCAGTACACCCGTTCACACAGTGTAGACCAGCTGAGGGCTTCAATGTCAGTACACCCGTTCACAGTGTAGACCAGCAGAGGGCTTCAATGTCAGTACACCCTGTCACACAGTGTAGACCAGCTGAGGGCTTCAATGTCAGTACACCCATTCACACAGTGTAGACCAGCGGAGGGCTTCAATGTCAGTACACCCGTTCACAGAGTGTAGACCAGTGGAGGGCTTCAATGTCAGCACACCCGTTCACAGTGTAGACCAGCGGAGGGCTTCAATGTCAGTACACGCGTTCACAGTGTAGACCAGCGGAGGGCTTCAATGTCAGTACACCCGTTCACAGTGTTGACCAGCGCAGGGCTTCAATGTCAGCACACCCGTTCTCAGTGTAGACCAGCGGAGGGCTTCAATGTCTGTACACCCGTTCACAGTGTAGACCAGCGGAGGGCTTCAATGTCAGTACACCCGTTCACAGTGTTGACCAGCGGAGGGCTTCAATGTCAGTACACCCGTTCACAGTGTAGACCAGCGGAGGGCTTCAATGTCAGTACACGCGTTCACAGTGTAGACCAGCGGAGGGCTTCAATGTCAGTACACCCGTTCACAGTGTTGACCAGCGCAGGGCTTCAATGTCAGCACACCCGTTCTCAGTGTAGACCAGCGGAGGGCTTCAATGTCTGTACACCCGTTCACAGTGTAGACCAGCGGAGGGCTTCAATGTCAGTACACCCGTTCACAGTGTTGACCAGCGGAGGGCTTCAATGTCAGTACACCCGTTCACAGTGTTGACCAGCGGAGGGCTTCAATGTCAGTACACCCGTTCACAGTGTAGACCAGCGCAGGGCTTCAATGTCAGCACATCCGTTCACAGTGTAGACCAGCGGAGGGCTTCAATGTCAGTACACCCGTTCACAGTGTAGACCAGCGGAGGGTTTCAATGTCAGTACACCCATTCACAGTGTTGACCAGCGGAGGGCTTCAATGTTAGTACACCCGTTCACACAGTGTAGACCAGCTGAGGGCTTCAATGTCAGTACACCCATTCACACAGTGTAGACCAGCGGAGGGCTTCAATGTCAGTACACCCGTTCACACAGTGTAGACCAGCGGAGGGCTTCAATGTCAGTACACCCGTTCACAGTGTAGACCAGCAGAGGGCTTCAATGTCGGTACACCCGTTCACAGTGTAGACCAGCAGAGGGCTTCAATGTCAGTACACCCATTCACAGTGTAGACCAGCGGAGGGCTTCAATGTCAGTACACCCATTCACACAGTGTAGACCAGCAGAGGGCTTCAATGTCAGTACACCCGTTCACACAGTGTAGACCAGCTGAGGGCTTCAATGTCAGTACACCCGTTCACAGTGTAGACCAGCAGAGGGCTTCAATGTCAGTACACCCGTTCACACAGTGTAGACCAGCTGAGGGCTTCAATGTCAGTACACCCATTCACACAGTGTAGACCAGCGGAGGGCTTCAATGTCAGTACACCCGTTCACAGAGTGTAGACCAGCGGAGGCCTTCAATGTCAGTACACCCGTTCACAGTGTAGACCAGCAGAGGGCTTCAATGTCAGTACACCCGTTCACAGTGTTGACCAGCAGAGGGCTTCAATGTCAGTACACCCGTTCACAGTGTTGACCAGCGGAGGGCTTCAATATCAGTACACCCGTTCACAGTGTAGACCAGCAGAGGGCTTCAATGTCAGTACACCCATTCACAGCGTAGACCACCGGAGAGCTTCAATGTCAGTACACCCATTCACAGTGTTGACCAGCGGAGGGCTTCAATGTCAGTACACCCGTTCACAGTGTTGACCAGCAGAGGGCTTCAATGTCAGTACACCCGTTCACAGTGTAGACCAGCGGAGGGCTTCAATGTCAGTACACCCGTTCACAGTGTTGACCAGCGGAGGGCTTCAAATGCAGTACACCCGTTCACAGTGTAGACCAGCAGAGGGCTTCAATGTCAGTACACCGATTCACACAGTGTAGACCAGCGGAGGGCTTCAATGTCAGTACACCCGTTCACAGTGTTGATCAGCGGAGGGCTTCAATGTCAGTACACCCGTTCACAGTGTAGAGCAGCGGAGGGCTTCAATGTCAGTACACCCATTCACAGTGTAGAACAGCGGAGGGCTTCAATGTCAGTACACCCGTTCACAGTGTTGACCAGCGGAGGGCTTCAATGTCAGGACACCCGTTCACAGTGTAGACCAGCGGAGGGCTTCAATGTCAGTACACCCATTCACAGTGTAGACCAGCGGAGGGCTTCAATGTCAGTACACCCTTTCACACAATGTAGACCAGCAGCGGGCTTCAATGTCAGTACACCCGTTCACATAGTGTTGACCAGCGGAGGGCTTCAATGTCAGTACACCCGTTCACAGTGTTGACCAGCAGAGGGCTTCAATGTCAGTACACCCGTTCACAGTGTAGACCAGCGGAGGGCTTCAATGTCAGTACACCCGTTCACAGTGTTGACCAGCGGAGGGCTTCAAATGCAGTACACCCGTTCACAGTGTAGACCAGCAGAGGGCTTCAATGTCAGTACACCCGTTCACAGTGTAGACCAGCGGAGGGCTTCAATGTCAGTACACCCGTTCACAGTGTTGACCAGCGGAGGGCTTCAATGTCAGTACACCCGTTCACAGTGTAGACCAGCGGAGGGCTTCAATGTCAGTACACCCATTCACAGTGTAGAACAGCGGAGGGCTTCAATGTCAGTACACCCGTTCACAGTGTTGACCAGCGGAGGGCTTCAATGTCAGGACACCCGTTCACAGTGTAGACCAGCGGAGGGCTTCAATGTCAGTACACCCATTCACAG
This sequence comes from Hypanus sabinus, assembly GCF_030144855.1. Taxonomy (NCBI): domain Eukaryota; kingdom Metazoa; phylum Chordata; class Chondrichthyes; order Myliobatiformes; family Dasyatidae; genus Hypanus; species Hypanus sabinus. The sequence continues at coordinate 67,772 of NW_026779017.1, forward strand.
TGTAGACCAGCGGAGGGCTTCAATGTCAGTACACCCATTCACACAATGTAGACCAGCAGAGGGCTTCAATGTCAGTACACCCGTTCACATAGTGTAGACCAGCGGAGGGCTTCAATGTCAGTACACCCGTTCACAGTGTAGACCAGCAGAGGGCTTCAATGTCAGTACACCCGTTCACAGTGTAGACCAGCGGAGGGCTTCAATGTCAGTACACCCGTTCACAGTGTAGACCAGCGGAGGGCTTCAATGTCAGTACACCCGTTCACAGTGTTGACCAGCGGAGGGCTTCAATGTCAGCACACCCGTTCACAGTGTTGACCAGCGCAGGGCTTCAATGTCAGCACACACGTTCACAGTGTAGACCAGCGGAGGGCTTCAATGTCAGTACACCCGTTCACAGTGTAGACCAGCGGAGGGCTTCAATGTCAGTACACCCGTTCACAGTGTTGACCAGCGCAGGGCTTCAATGTCAGCACACCCGTTCACAGTGTAGACCAGCGGAGGGCTTCAATGTCTGTACACTCGTTCACAGTGTTGACCAGCGGAGGGCTTCAATGTCAGTACACCCGTTCACAGTGTAGACCAGCGGAGGGCTTCAATGTCAGTACACCCGTTCACAGTGTAGACCAGCGCAGGGCTTCAATGTCAGCACACCCGTTCACAGTGTAGACCAGCGGAGGGCTTCAATGTCAGTACACCCGTTAACAGTGTAGACCAGCGGAGGGTTTCAATGCCAGTACACCCATTCACAGTGTTGACCAGCGGAGGGCTTCAATGTCAGTACACCCGTTCACAGTGTAGACCAGCGGAGGGCTTCAATGTCAGCACACCCGTTCACAGTGTAGACCAGCGGAGGGCTTCAATGTCAGTACACCCGTTCACAGTGTAGACCAGCGGAGGGCTTCAATGTCAGTACACCCGTTCACAGTGTTGACCAGCGCAGGGCTTCAATGTCAGCACACCCGTTCACAGTGTAGACCAGCGGAGGGCTTCAATGTCAGTACACCCGTTCACAGTGTTGACCAGCGGAGGGCTTCAATGTCAGTACACCCGTTCACAGTGTAGACCAGCGGAGGGCTTCAATTTTAGTACACCCATTCACAGTGTAGACCAGCGGAGGGCTTCAATGTCAGGACACCCGTTCACAGTGTAGACCAGTGGAGGGCTTCAATGTCAGCACACCCGTTCACAGTGTAGACCAGCGGAGGGCTTCAATGTCAGTACACCCGTTCACAGTGTAGACCAGCGGAGGGCTTCAATGTCAGTACACCCGTTCACAGTGTTGACCAGCGCAGGGCTTCAATGTCAGCACACCCGTTCACAGTGTAGACCAGCGGAGGGCTTCAATGTCAGTACACCCGTTCACAGTGTTGACCAGCGGAGGGCTTCAATGTCAGTACACCCGTTCACAGTGTAGACCAGCGGAGGGCTTCAATTTTAGTACACCCATTCACAGTGTAGAACAGCGGAGGGCTTCAATGTCAGTACACCCGTTCACAGTGTTGACCAGCGGAGGGCTTCAATGTAAGGACACCCGTTCACAGTGTAGACCAGTGGAGGGCTTCAATGTCAGTACACCCATTCACACAGTGTAGACCAGCAGAGGGCTTCAATGTCAGTACACCCGTTCACAGTGTAGACCAGCGGAGGGCTTCAATGTCAGTACACCCATTCACACAGTGTAGACCAGCGGATGGCTTCAATGTCAGTACACCCTTTCACACAGTGTAGACCAGCGGAGAGCTTCAATGTCAGTACACCCGTTCACAGTGTAGACCAGCGGAGGGCTTCAATGTCAGTACACCCGTTCACAGTGTAGACCAGAGGAGGGCTTCAATGTCAGTACACCCGTTCACAGTGTAGACCAGCAGAGGGCTTCAATGTCAGTACACCCATTCACAGTGTTGACCAGCGGAGGGCTTCAATGTAAGTACACCCATTCACAGTGTTGACCAGCGGAGGGCTTCAATGTCAGTATACCCGTTCACAGTGTAGACCAGCGGAGTGCTTCAATATAAGTACACCCGTTCACAGTGTAGACCAGCAGAGGGCTTCAATGTCAGTACACCCATTCACAGTGTAGACCAGCAGAGGTCTTCAATGTCAGTACACCCGTTCACCGTGTAGACCAGCTGAGGGCTTCAATGTCAGTACACCCATTCACACAGTGTAGACCAGCGGAGGGCTTCAATGTCAGTACACCCGTTCACACAGTGTAGACCAGCGGAGGGCTTCAATGTCAGTACACCCGTTCACAGTGTAGACCAGCAGAGGGCTTCAATGTCAGTACACCCGTTCACAGTGTAGACCAGCAGAGGGCTTCAATGTCAGTACACCCGTTCACAGTGTAGACCAGCGGAGGGCTTCAATGTCAGTACACCCGTTCACAGTGTAGACCAGCGGAGGGCTTCAATGTCAGTACACCCATTCACAGTGTAGAACAGCGGAGGGCTTCAATGTCAGTACACCCGTTCACAGTGTTGACCAGCGGAGGGCTTCAATGTCAGGACACCCGTTCACAGTGTAGACCAGCGGAGGGCTTCAATGTCAGTACACCCATTCACAGTGTAGACCAGCGGAGGGCTTCAATGTCAGTACACCCATTCACACAATGTAGACCAGCAGAGGGCTTCAATGTCAGTACACCCGTTCACATAGTGTAGACCAGCGGAGGGCTTCAATGTCAGTACACCCGTTCACAGTGTAGACCAGCAGAGGGCTTCAATGTCAGTACACCCGTTCACAGTGTAGACCAGCGGAGGGCTTCAATGTCAGTACACCCGTTCACAGTGTAGACCAGCGGAGGGCTTCAATGTCAGTACACCCGTTCACAGTGTTGACCAGCGGAGGGCTTCAATGTCAGCACACCCGTTCACAGTGTTGACCAGCGCAGGGCTTCAATGTCAGCACACACGTTCACAGTGTAGACCAGCGGAGGGCTTCAATGTCAGTACACCCGTTCACAGTGTAGACCAGCGGAGGGCTTCAATGTCAGTACAACCGTTCACAGTGTTGACCAGCGCAGGGCTTCAATGTCAGCACACCCGTTCACAGTGTAGACCAGCGGAGGGCTTCAATGTCTGTACACTCGTTCACAGAGTTGACCAGCGGAGGGCTTCAATGTCAGTACACCCGTTCACAGTGTAGACCAGCGGAGGGCTTCAATGTCAGTACACCCGTTCACAGTGTAGACCAGCGCAGGGCTTCAATGTCAGCACACCCGTTCTCAGTGTAGACCAGCGGAGGGCTTCAATGTCAGTACACCCGTTCACAGTGTAGACCAGCGGAGGGTTTCAATGCCAGTACACCCATTCACTGTGTAGACCAGCGGAGGGCTTCAATGTCAGTACACCCGTTCACAGTGTAGACCAGCGGAGGGCTTCAATGTCAGCACACCCGTTCACAGTGTAGACCAGCGGAGGGCTTCAATGTCAGTACACCCGTTCACAGTGTAGACCAGCGGAGGGCTTCAATGTCAGGACACCCGTTCACAGTGTAGACCAGTGGAGGGCTTCAATGTCAGCACACCCGTTCACAGTGTAGACCAGCGGAGGGCTTCAATGTCAGTACACCCGTTCACAGTGTAGACCAGCGGAGGGCTTCAATGTCAGTACACCCATTCACACAGTGTAGACCAGCAGAGGGCTTCAATGTCAGTACACCCGTTCACAGTGTAGACCAGCGGAGGGCTTCAATGTCAGTACACCCATTCACACAGTGTAGACCAGCGGATGGCTTCAATGTCAGTACACCCTTTCACACAGTGTAGACCAGCGGAGAGCTTCAATGTCAGTACACCCGTTCACAGTGTAGACCAGCGGAGGGCTTCAATGTCAGTACACCCGTTCACAGTGTAGACCAGAGGAGGGCTTCAATGTCAGTACACCCGTTCACAGTGTAGACCAGCAGAGGGCTTCAATGTCAGTACACCCATTCACAGTGTTGACCAGCGGAGGGCTTCAATGTAAGTACACCCATTCACAGTGTTGACCAGCGGAGGGCTTCAATGTCAGTATACCCGTTCACAGTGTAGACCAGCGGAGTGCTTCAATATAAGTACACCCGTTCACAGTGTAGACCAGCAGAGGGCTTCAATGTCAGTACACCCATTCACAGTGTAGACCAGCAGAGGTCTTCAATGTCAGTACACCCGTTCACAGTGTAGACCAGCTGAGGGCTTCAATGTCGGTACACCCGTTCACAGTGTAGACCAGCAGAGGGCTTCAATGTCAGTACACCCATTCACAGTGTAGACCAGCGGAGGGCTTCAATGTCAGTACACCCATTCACACAGTGTAGACCAGCAGAGGGCTTCAATGTCAGTACACCCGTTCACACAGTGTAGACCAGCTGAGGGCTTCAATGTCAGTACACCCGTTCACAGTGTAGACCAGCAGAGGGCTTCAATGTCAGTACACCCATTCACAGTGTAGACCAGCGGAGGGCTTCAATGTCAGTACACCCATTCACAGTGTAGACCAGCGGAGGGCTTCAATGTCAGTACACCCGTTCACAGTGTAGACCAGCGGAGGGCTTCAATGTCAGTACACCCGTTCACACAGTGTAGACCAGCTGAGGGCTTCAATGTCAGTACACCCGTTCACAGTGTTGACCAGCGGAGGGCTTCAATGTCAGTACACCCATTCACACAGTGTAGACCAGCGGAGGGCTTCAATGTCAGTACACCCGTTCACAGAGTGTAGACCAGCGGAGGGCTTCAATGTCAGTACACCCGTTCACAGTGTAGACCAGCAGAGGGCTTCAATGTCAGTACACCCGTTCACAGTGTTGACCAGCAGAGGGCTTCAATGTCAGTACACCCGTTCACAGTGTTGACCAGCGGAGGGCTTCAATATCAGTACACCCGTTCACAGTGTAGACCAGCAGAGGGCTTCAATGTCAGTACACCCGTTCACACAGTGTAGACCAGCGGAGGGCTTCAATGTCAGTACACCCATTCACAGTGTAGACCAGCAGAGGGCTTCAATGTCAGTACACCCGTTCACAGTGTAGACCAGCAGAGGGCTTCAATGTCAGTACACCCGTTCACAGTGTAGACCAGCGGAGGGCTTCAATGTCAGTACACCCGTTCACAGTGTAGACCAGCGGAGGGCTTCAATGTCAGTACACCCATTCACAGTGTAGAACAGCGGAGGGCTTCAATGTCAGTACACCCGTTCACAGTGTTGACCAGCGGAGGGCTTCAATGTCAGGACACCCGTTCACAGTGTAGACCAGCGGAGGGCTTCAATGTCAGTACACCCATTCACAGTGTAGACCAGCGGAGGGCTTCAATGTCAGTACACCCATTCACACAATGTAGACCAGCAGAGGGCTTCAATGTCAGTACACCCGTTCACATAGTGTAGACCAGCGGAGGGCTTCAATGTCAGTACACCCGTTCACAGTGTAGACCAGCAGAGGGCTTCAATGTCAGTACACCCGTTCACAGTGTAGACCAGCGGAGGGCTTCAATGTCAGTACACCCGTTCACAGTGTAGACCAGCGGAGGGCTTCAATGTCAGTACACCCGTTCACAGTGTTGACCAGCGGAGGGCTTCAATGTCAGCACACCCGTTCACAGTGTTGACCAGCGCAGGGCTTCAATGTCAGCACACACGTTCACAGTGTAGACCAGCGGAGGGCTTCAATGTCAGTACACCCGTTCACAGTGTAGACCAGCGGAGGGCTTCAATGTCAGTACACCCGTTCACAGTGTTGACCAGCGCAGGGCTTCAATGTCAGCACACCCGTTCACAGTGTAGACCAGCGGAGGGCTTCAATGTCTGTACACTCGTTCACAGTGTTGACCAGCGGAGGGCTTCAATGTCAGTACACCCGTTCACAGTGTAGACCAGCGGAGGGCTTCAATGTCAGTACACCCGTTCACAGTGTAGACCAGCGCAGGGCTTCAATGTCAGCACACCCGTTCACAGTGTAGACCAGCGGAGGGCTTCAATGTCAGTACACCCGTTCACAGTGTAGACCAGCGGAGGGTTTCAATGCCAGTACACCCATTCACAGTGTTGACCAGCGGAGGGCTTCAATGTCAGTACACCCGTTCACAGTGTAGACCAGCGGAGGGCTTCAATGTCAGCACACCCGTTCACAGTGTAGACCAGCGGAGGGCTTCAATGTCAGTACACCCGTTCACAGTGTAGACCAGCGGAGGGCTTCAATGTCAGTACACCCGTTCACAGTGTTGACCAGCGCAGGGCTTCAATGTCAGCACACCCGTTCACAGTGTAGACCAGCGGAGGGCTTCAATGTCAGTACACCCGTTCACAGTGTTGACCAGCGGAGGGCTTCAATGTCAGTACACCCGTTCACAGTGTAGACCAGCGGAGGGCTTCAATTTTAGTACACCCATTCACAGTGTAGACCAGCGGAGGGCTTCAATGTCAGGACACCCGTTCACAGTGTAGACCAGTGGAGGGCTTCAATGTCAGCACACCCGTTCACAGTGTAGACCAGCGGAGGGCTTCAATGTCAGTACACCCGTTCACAGTGTAGACCAGCGGAGGGCTTCAATGTCAGTACACCCATTCACACAGTGTAGACCAGCAGAGGGCTTCAATGTCAGTACACCCGTTCACAGTGTAGACCAGCGGAGGGCTTCAATGTCAGTACACCCATTCACACAGTGTAGACCAGCGGATGGCTTCAATGTCAGTACACCCTTTCACACAGTGTAGACCAGCGGAGAGCTTCAATGTCAGTACACCCGTTCACAGTGTAGACCAGCGGAGGGCTTCAATGTCAGTACACCCGTTCACAGTGTAGACCAGAGGAGGGCTTCAATGTCAGTACACCCGTTCACAGTGTAGACCAGCAGAGGGCTTCAATGTCAGTACACCCATTCACAGTGTTGACCAGCGGAGGGCTTCAATGTAAGTACACCCATTCACAGTGTTGACCAGCGGAGGGCTTCAATGTCAGTATACCCGTTCACAGTGTAGACCAGCGGAGTGCTTCAATATAAGTACACCCGTTCACAGTGTAGACCAGCAGAGGGCTTCAATGTCAGTACACCCATTCACAGTGTAGACCAGCAGAGGTCTTCAATGTCAGTACACCCGTTCACAGTGTAGACCAGCTGAGGGCTTCAATGTCGGTACACCCGTTCACAGTGTAGACCAGCAGAGGGCTTCAATGTCAGTACACCCATTCACAGTGTAGACCAGCGGAGGGCTTCAATGTCAGTACACCCATTCACACAGTGTAGACCAGCAGAGGGCTTCAATGTCAGTACACCCGTTCACACAGTGTAGACCAGCTGAGGGCTTCAATGTCAGTACACCCGTTCACAGTGTAGACCAGCAGAGGGCTTCAATGTCAGTACACCCGTTCACACAGTGTAGACCAGCTGAGGGCTTCAATGTCAGTACACCCATTCACACAGTGTAGACCAGCGGAGGGCTTCAATGTCAGTACACCCGTTCACAGAGTGTAGACCAGCGGAGGGCTTCAATGTCAGTACACCCGTTCACAGTGTAGACCAGCAGAGGGCTTCAATGTCAGTACACCCGTTCACAGTGTTGACCAGCAGAGGGCTTCAATGTCAGTACACCCGTTCACAGTGTTGACCAGCGGAGGGCTTCAATATCAGTACACCCGTTCACAGTGTAGACCAGCAGAGGGCTTCAATGTCAGTACACCCGTTCACACAGTGTAGACCAGCGGAGGGCTTCAATGTCAGTACACCCATTCACAGTGTAGACCAGCAGAGGGCTTCAATGTCAGTACACCCGTTCACAGTGTAGACCAGCAGAGGGCTTCAATGTCAGTACACCCGTTCACAGTGTAGACCAGCGGAGGGCTTCAATGTCAGTACACCCGTTCACAGTGTAGACCAGCGGAGGGCTTCAATGTCAGTACACCCATTCACAGTGTAGAACAGCGGAGGGCTTCAATGTCAGTACACCCGTTCACAGTGTTGAACAGCGGAGGGCTTCAATGTCAGGACACCCGTTCACAGTGTAGACCAGCGGAGGGCTTCAATGTCAGTACACCCATTCACAGTGTAGACCAGCGGAGGGCTTCAATGTTAGTACACCCATTCACACAATGTAGACCAGCAGAGGGCTTCAATGTCAGTACACCCGTTCACATAGTGTAGACCAGCGGAGGGCTTCAATGTCAGTACACCCGTTCACAGTGTAGACCAGCAGAGGGCTTCAATGTCAGTACACCCGTTCACAGTGTAGACCAGCGGAGGGCTTCAATGTCAGTACACCCGTTCACAGTGTAGACCAGCGGAGGGCTTCAATGTCAGTACACCCGTTCACAGTGTTGACCAGCGGAGGGCTTCAATGTCAGCACACCCGTTCACAGTGTTGACCAGCGCAGGGCTTCAATGTCAGCACACCCGTTCACACAGTGTAGACCAGCGGAGGGCTTCAATGTCAGTACACCAGTTCACAGTGTAGACCAGCAGAGGGCTTCAATGTCAGTACACCCGTTCACAGTGTAGACCAGCAGAGGGCTTCAATGTCAGTACACCCGTTCACAGTGTAGACCAGCGGAGGGCTTCAATGTCAGTACACCCGTTCACAGTGTAGACCAGCGGAGGGCTTCAATGTCAGTACACCCATTCACAGTGTAGAACAGCGGAGGGCTTCAATGTCAGTACACCCGTTCACAGTGTTGAACAGCGGAGGGCTTCAATGTCAGGACACCCGTTCACAGTGTAGACCAGCGGAGGGCTTCAATGTCAGTACACCCATTCACAGTGTAGACCAGCGGAGGGCTTCAATGTTAGTACACCCATTCACACAATGTAGACCAGCAGAGGGCTTCAATGTCAGTACACCCGTTCACATAGTGTAGACCAGCGGAGGGCTTCAATGTCAGTACACCCGTTCACAGTGTAGACCAGCAGAGGGCTTCAATGTCAGTACACCCGTTCACAGTGTAGACCAGCGGAGGGCTTCAATGTCAGTACACCCGTTCACAGTGTAGACCAGCGGAGGGCTTCAATGTCAGTACACCCGTTCACAGTGTTGACCAGCGGAGGGCTTCAATGTCAGCACACCCGTTCACAGTGTTGACCAGCGCAGGGCTTCAATGTCAGCACACCAGTTCACAGTGTAGACCAGCGGAGGGCTTCAATGTCAGTACACCCGTTCACATTGTAGACCAGCGGAGGGTTTCAATGTCAGTACACCCATTCACAGTGTTGACCAGCGGAGGGCTTCAATGTCAGTACACCCGTTCACACAGAGTAGACCAGCTGAGGGCTTCAATGTCAGTACTCCCATTCACACAGTGTAGACCAGCGGAGGGCTTCAATGTCAGTACACCCGTTCACAGTGTAGACCAGCGGAGGGCTTCAATGTCAGTACACCCATTCACACAGTGTAGACCAGCGGATGGCTTCAATGTCAGTACACCCTTTCACACAGTGTAGACCAGCGGAGAGCTTCAATGTCAGTACACCCGTTCACAGTGTAGACCAGCGGAGGGCTTCAATGTCAGTACACCCGTTCACAGTGTAGACCAGAGGAGGGCTTCAATGTCAGTACACCCGTTCACAGTGTAGACCAGCAGAGGGCTTCAATGTCAGTACACCCGTTCACAGTGTAGACCAGCAGAGGGCTTCAATGTCAGTACACCCGTTCACACAGTGTAGACCAGCTGAGGGCTTCAATGTCAGTACACCCATTCACACAGTGTAGACCAGCGGAGGGCTTCAATGTCAGTACACCCGTTCACAGAGTGTAGACCAGCGGAGGGCTTCAATGTCAGTACACCCGTTCACAGTGTAGACCAGCAGAGGGCTTCAATGTCAGTACACCCGTTCACAGTGTTGACCAGCAGAGGGCTTCAATGTCAGTACACCCGTTCACAGTGTTGACCAGCGGAGGGCTTCAATATCAGTACACCCGTTCACAGTGTAGACCAGCAGAGGGCTTCAATGTCAGTACACCCATTCACAGCGTAGACCACCGGAGAGCTTCAATGTCAGTACACCCATTCACAGTGTTGACCAGCGGAGGGCTTCAATGTCAGTACACCCGTTCACAGTGTTGACCAGCAGAGGGCTTCAATGTCAGTACACCCGTTCACAGTGTAGACCAGCGGAGGGCTTCAATGTCAGTACACCCGTTCACAGTGTTGACCAGCGGAGGGCTTCAAATGCAGTACACCCGTTCACAGTGTAGACCAGCAGAGGGCTTCAATGTCAGTACACCGATTCACACAGTGTAGACCAGCGGAGGGCTTCAATGTCAGTACACCCGTTCACAGTGTAGATCAGCGGAGGGCTTCAATGTCAGTACACCCGTTCACAGTGTTGACCAGCGCAGGGCTTCAATGTCAGCACACCCGTTCACAGTGTAGACCAGCGGAGGGCTTCAATGTCAGTACACCCGTTCACAGTGTTGACCAGCGGAGGGCTTCAATGTCAGTACACCCGTTCACAGTGTAGACCAGCGGAGGGCTTCAATTTTAGTACACCCATTCACAGTGTAGACCAGCGGAGGGCTTCAATGTCAGGACACCCGTTCACAGTGTAGACCAGTGGAGGGCTTCAATGTCAGCACACCCGTTCACAGTGTAGACCAGCGGAGGGCTTCAATGTCAGTACACCCGTTCACAGTGTAGACCAGCGGAGGGCTTCAATGTCAGTAAACCCGTTCACAGTGTTGACCAGCGCAGGGCTTCAATGTCAGCACACCCGTTCACAGTGTAGACCAGCGGAGGGCTTCAATGTCAGTACACCCGTTCACAGTGTTGACCAGCGGAGGGCTTCAATGTCAGTACACCCGTTCACAGTGTAGACCAGCGGAGGGCTTCAATTTTAGTACACCCATTCACAGTGTAGAACAGCGGAGGGCTTCAATGTCAGTACACCCGTTCACAGTGTTGACCAGCGGAGGGCTTCAATGTAAGGACACCCGTTCACAGTGTAGACCAGTGGAGGGCTTCAATGTCAGTACACCCATTCACACAGTGTAGACCAGCAGAGGGCTTCAATGTCAGTACACCCGTTCACAGTGTAGACCAGCGGAGGGCTTCAATGTCAGTACACCCATTCACACAGTGTAGACCAGCGGATGGCTTCAATGTCAGTCCACCCTTTCACACAGTGTAGACCAGCGGAGAGCTTCAATGTCAGTACACCCGTTCACAGTGTAGACCAGCGGAGGGCTTCAATGTCAGTACACCCGTTCACAGTGTAGACCAGAGGAGGGCTTCAATGTCAGTACACCCGTTCACAGTGTAGACCAGCAGAGGGCTTCAATGTAAGTACACCCATTCACAGTGTTGACCAGCGGAGGGCTTCAATGTCAGTATACCCGTTCACAGTGTAGACCAGCGGAGTGCTTCAATATAAGTACACCCGTTCACAGTGTAGACCAGCAGAGGGCTTCAATGTCAGTACACCCATTCACAGTGTAGACCAGCAGAGGTCTTCAATGTCAGTACACCCGTTCACAGTGTAGACCAGCTGAGGGCTTCAATGTCAGTACACCCATTCACACAGTGTAGACCAGCGGAGGGCTTCAATGTCAGTACACCCGTTCACACAGTGTAGACCAGCGGAGGGCTTCAATGTCAGTACACCCGTTCACAGTGTAGACCAGCAGAGGGCTTCAATGTCAGTACACCCGTTCACAGTGTAGACCAGCAGAGGGCTTCAATGTCAGTACACCCGTTCACAGTGTAGACCAGTGGAGGGCTTCAATGTCAGGACACCCGTTCACAGTGTAGACCAGTGGAGGGCTTCAATGTCAGTACACCCATTCACACAGTGTAGACCAGCAGAGGGCTTCAATGTCAGTACACCCGTTCACAGTGTAGACCAGCGGAGGGCTTCAATGTCAGTACACCCATTCACACAGTGTAGACCAGCGGATGGCTTCAATGTCAGTACACCCTTTCACACAGTGTAGACCAGCGGAGAGCTTCAATGTCAGTACACCCGTTCACAGTGTAGACCAGCGGAGGGCTTCAATGTCAGTACACCCATTCACACAGTGTACACCAGCGGAGGGCTTCAATGTCAGTACACCCGTTCACAGTGTAGACCAGAGGAGGGCTTCAATGTCAGTACACCCGTTCACAGTGTAGACCAGCAGAGGGCTTCAATGTAGGTACACCCATTCACAGTGTTTACCAGAGGAGGGCTTCAATGTCAGTACACCCGTTCATACAGTTTAGACCAGCGGAGGGCTTCAATGTCAGTACACCCATTCACACAGTGTAGACCAACGGAGGGCTTCAATGTCAGTACACCCGTTCACAGTGTAGACCAGCGGAGTGCTTCAATATAAGTACACCCGTTCACAGTGTAGACCAGTAGAGGGCTTCAATGTCAGTACACCCATTCACAGTGTAGACCAGCAGAGGGCTTCAATGTCAGTACACCCGTTCACAGTGTAGACCAGCTGAGGCCTTCAATGTCAGTACACCCATTCACACAGTGTAGACCAGCGGAGTGCTTCAATGTCAGTACACCCGTTCACACAGTGTAGACCAGCGGAGGGCTTCAATGTCAGTACACCCGTTCACAGTGTAGACCAGCAGAGGGCTTCAATGTCAGTACACCCGTTCACAGTGTAGACCAGCAGAGGGCTTCAATGTCAGTACACCCGTTCACAGTGTAGACCAGCGGAGGGCTTCAATGTCAGTACACCCGTTCACAGTGTAGACCAGCGGAGGGCTTCAATGTCAGTACACCCGTTCACATTGTAGACCAGCGGAGGGTTTCAATGTCAGTACACCCATTCACAGTGTTGACCAGCGGAGGGCTTCAATGTCAGTACACCCGTTCACTCAGAGTAGACCAGCTGAGGGCTTCAATGTCAGTACTCCCATTCACACAGTGTAGACCAGCGGAGGGCTTCAATGTCAGTACACCCGTTCACAGTGTAGACCAGCGGAGGGCTTCAATGTCAGTACACCCATTCACACAGTGTAGACCAGCGGATGGCTTCAATGTCAGTACACCCTTTCACACAGTGTAGACCAGCGGAGAGCTTCAATGTCAGTACACCCGTTCACAGTGTAGACCAGCGGAGGGCTTCAATGTCAGTACACCCGTTCACAGTGTAGACCAGCAGAGGGCTTCAATGTCAGTACACCCGTTCACAGAGTGTAGACCAGCGGAGGGCTTCAATGTCAGTACACCCGTTCACAGTGTAGACCAGCAGAGGGCTTCAATGTCAGTACACCCGTTCACAGTGTTGACCAGCAGAGGGCTTCAATGTCAGTACACCCGTTCACAGTGTTGACCAGCGGAGGGCTTCAATATCAGTACACCCGTTCACAGTGTAGACCAGCAGAGGGCTTCAATGTCAGTACACCCATTCACAGCGTAGACCACCGGAGAGCTTCAATGTCAGTACACCCATTCACAGTGTTGACCAGCGGAGGGCTTCAAATGCAGTACACCCGTTCACAGTGTAGACCAGCAGAGGGCTTCAATGTCAGTACACCGATTCACACAGTGTAGACCAGCGGAGGGCTTCAATGTCAGGACACCCGTTCACAGTGTAGACCAGCGGAGGGCTTCAATGTTAGTACACACATTCACAGTGTAGACCAGCGGAGGGCTTCAATGTCAGTACACCCGTTCACAGTGTTGACCAGCAGAGGGCTTCAATGTCAGTACACCCGTTCACAGTGTTGACCAGCGGAGGGCTTCAATATCAGTACACCCGTTCACAGTGTAGACCAGCAGAGGGCTTCAATGTCAGTACACCCATTCACAGCGTAGACCACCGGAGAGCTTCAATGTCAGTACACCCATTCACAGTGTTGACCAGCGGAGGGCTTCAAATGCAGTACACCCGTTCACAGTGTAGACCAGCAGAGGGCTTCAATGTCAGTACACCGATTCACACAGTGTAGACCAGCGGAGGGCTTCAATGTCAGGACACCCGTTCACAGTGTAGACCAGCGGAGGGCTTCAATGTTAGTACACACATTCACAGTGTAGACCAGCGGAGGGCTTCAATGTCAGTACACCCATTCACACAATGTAGACCAGCAGCGGGCTTCAATGTCAGTACACCCGTTCACATAGTGTTGACCAGCGGAGGGCTTCAATGTCAGTACACCCGTTCACAGTGTTGACCAGCAGAGGGCTTCAATGTCAGTACACCCGTTCACAGTGTAGACCAGCGGAGGGCTTCAATGTCAGTACACCCGTTCACAGTGTTGACCAGCGGAGGGCTTCAAATGCAGTACACCCGTTCACAGTGTAGACCAGCAGAGGGCTTCAATGTCAGTACACCGATTCACACAGTGTAGACCAGCGGAGGGCTTCAATGTCAGTACACCCGTTCACAGTGTTGACCAGCGGAGGGCTTCAATGTCAGTACACCCATTCACAGTGTAGACCAGCGGAGGGCTTCAATGTCAGTACACCCATTCACAGTGTAGAACAGCGGAGGGCTTCAATGTCAGTACACCCGTTCACAGTGTTGACCAGCGGAGGGCTTCAATGTCAGGACACCCGTTCACAGTGTAGACCAGCGGAGGGCTTCAATGTCAGTACACCCATTCACAGTGTAGACCAGCGGAGGGCTTCAATGTCAGTACACCCATTCACACAATGTAGACCAGCAGAGGGCTTCAATGTCAGTACACCCGTTCACATAGTGTAGACCAGCGGAGGGCTTCAATGTCAGTACACCCGTTCACAGTGTAGACCAGCAGAGGGCTTCAATGTCAGTACACCCGTTCACAGTGTAGACCAGCGGAGGGCTTCAATGTCAGTACACCCGTTCACAGTGTAGACCAGCGGAGGGCTTCAATGTCAGTACACCCGTTCACAGTGTTGACCAGCGGAGGGCTTCAATGTCAGCACACCCGTTCACAGTGTTGACCAGCGCAGGGCTTCAATGTCAGCACACACGTTCACAGTGTAGACCAGCGGAGGGCTTCAATGTCAGTACACCCGTTCACAGTGTAGACCAGCGGAGGGCTTCAATGTCAGTACACCCGTTCACAGTGTTGACCAGCGCAGGGCTTCAATGTCAGCACACCCGTTCACAGTGTAGACCAGCGGAGGGCTTCAATGTCTGTACACTCGTTCACAGTGTTGACCAGCGGAGGGCTTCAATGTCAGTACACCCGTTCACAGTGTAGACCAGCGGAGGGGTTCAATGTCAGTACACCCGTTCACAGTGTAGACCAGCGCAGGGCTTCAATGTCAGCACACCCGTTCACAGTGTAGACCAGCGGAGGGCTTCAATGTCAGTACACCCGTTCACAGTGTAGACCAGCGGAGGGTTTCAATGCCAGTACACCCATTCACAGTGTTGACCAGCGGAGGGCTTCAATGTCAGTACACCCGTTCACAGTGTAGACCAGCGGAGGGCTGCAATGTCAGCACACCCGTTCACAGTGTAGACCAGCGGAGGGCTTCAATGTCAGTACACCCGTTCACAGTGTAGACCAGCGGAGGGCTTCAATGTCAGTACACCCGTTTACAGTGTTGACCAGCGCAGGGCTTCAATGTCAGCACACCCGTTCACAGTGTAGACCAGCGGAGGGCTTCAATGTCAGTACACCCGTTCACAGTGTTGACCAGCGGAGGGCTTCAATGTCAGTACACCCGTTCACAGTGTAGACCAGCGGAGGGCTTCAATTTTAGTACACCCATTCACAGTGTAGACCAGCGGAGGGCTTCAATGTCAGGACACCCGTTCACAGTGTAGACCAGTGGAGGGCTTCAATGTCAGCACACCCGTTCACAGTGTAGACCAGCGGAGGGCTTCAATGTCAGTACACCCGTTCACAGTGTAGACCAGCGGAGGGCTTCAATGTCAGTACACCCGTTCACAGTGTTGACCAGCGCAGGGCTTCAATGTCAGCACACCCGTTCACAGTGTAGACCAGCGGAGGGCTTCAATGTCTGTACACCCGTTCACAGTGTTGACCAGCGGAGGGCTTCAATGTCAGTACACCCGTTCACAGTGTAGACCAGCGGAGGGCTTCAATTTTAGTACACCCATTCACAGTGTAGAACAGCGGAGGGCTTCAATGTCAGTACACCCGTTCACAGTGTTGACCAGCGGAGGGCTTCAATGTAAGGACACCCGTTCACAGTGTAGACCAGTGGAGGGCTTCAATGTCAGTACACACATTCACACAGTGTAGACCAGCAGAGGGCTTCAATGTCAGTACACCCGTTCACAGTGTAGACCAGCGGAGGGCTTCAATGTCAGTACACCCATTCACACAGTGTAGACCAGCGGATGGCTTCAATGTCAGTACACCCTTTCACACAGTGTAGACCAGCGGAGAGCTTCAATGTCAGTACACCCGTTCACAGTGTAGACCAGCGGAGGGCTTCAATGTCAGTACACCCGTTCACAGTGTAGACCAGAGGAGGGCTTCAATGTCAGTACACCCGTTCACAGTGTAGACCAGCAGAGGGCTTCAATGTCAGTACACCCATTCACAGTGTTGACCAGCGGAGGGCTTCAATGTAAGTACACCCATTCACAGTGTTGACCAGCGGAGGGCTTCAATGTCAGTATACCCGTTCACAGTGTAGACCAGCGGAGTGCTTCAATATAAGTACACCCGTTCACAGTGTAGACCAGCAGAGGGCTTCAATGTCAGTACACCCATTCACAGTGTAGACCAGCAGAGGTCTTCAATGTCAGTACACCCGTTCACAGTGTAGACCAGCTGAGGGCTTCAATGTCAGTACACCCATTCACACAGTGTAGACCAGCGGAGGGCTTCAATGTCAGTACACCCGTTCACACAGTGTAGACCAGCGGAGGGCTTCAATGTCAGTACACCCGTTCACAGTGTAGACCAGCAGAGGGCTTCAATGTCAGTACACCCGTTCACAGTGTAGACCAGCAGACGGCTTCAATGTCAGTACACCCGTTCACAGTGTAGACCAGCGGAGGGCTTCAATGACAGGACACCCGTTCACAGTGTAGACCAGTGGAGGGCTTCAATGTCAGTACACCCATTCACACAGTGTAGACCAGCAGAGGGCTTCAATGTCAGTACACCCGTTCACAGTGTAGACCAGCGGAGGGCTTCAATGTCAGTACACCCATTCACACAGTGTAGACCAGCGGATGGCTTCAATGTCAGTACACCCTTTCACACAGTGTAGACCAGCGGAGAGCTTCAATGTCAGTACACCCGTTCACAGTGTAGACCAGCGGAGGGCTTCAATGTCAGTACACCCATTCACACAGTGTAGACCAGCGGATGGCTTCAATGTCAGTACACCCTTTCACAGTGTAGACCAGAGGAGGGCTTCAATGTCAGTACACCCGTTCACAGTGTAGACCAGCAGAGGGCTTCAATGTAGGTACACCCATTCACAGTGTTTACCAGCGGAGGGCTTCAATGTCAGTACACCCGTTCACAGTGTAGACCAGCGGAGATCTTCAATGTCACTATACCCGTTCACAGTGTAGACCAGCGGAGTGCTTCAATATAAGTACACCTGTTCACAGTGTAGACCAGCAGAGGGCTTC
Organism: Hypanus sabinus; assembly: GCF_030144855.1. Taxonomy (NCBI): domain Eukaryota; kingdom Metazoa; phylum Chordata; class Chondrichthyes; order Myliobatiformes; family Dasyatidae; genus Hypanus; species Hypanus sabinus. The sequence continues at coordinate 85,237 of NW_026779017.1, forward strand.
AATGTCAGTACACCCATTCACAGTGTAGACCAGCAGAGGGCTTCAATGTCAGTACACCCGTTCACAGTGTAGACCAGCTGAGGCCTTCAATGTCAGTACACCCATTCACACAGTGTAGACCAGCGGAGTGCTTCAATGTCAGTACACCCGTTCACACAGTGTAGACCAGCGGAGGGCTTCAATGTCAGTACACCCGTTCACAGTGTAGACCAGCAGAGGGCTTCAATGTCAGTACACCCGTTCACAGTGTAGACCAGCAGAGGGCTTCAATGTCAGTACACCCGTTCACAGTGTAGACCAGCGGAGGGCTTCAATGTCAGTACACCCGTTCACAGTGTAGACCAGCGAAGGGCTTCAATGTCAGTACACCCGTTCACATTGTAGACCAGCGGAGGGTTTCAATGTCAGTACACCCATTCACAGTGTTGACCAGCGGAGGGCTTCAATGTCAGTACACCCGTTCACACAGAGTAGACCAGCTGAGGGCTTCAATGTCAGTACTCCCATTCACACAGTGTAGACCAGCGGAGGGCTTCAATGTCAGTACACCCGTTCACAGTGTAGACCAGCGGAGGGCTTCAATGTCAGTACACCCATTCACACAGTGTAGACCAGCGGATGGCTTCAATGTCAGTACACCCTTTCACACAGTGTAGACCAGCGGAGGGCTTCAATGTCAGTACACCCGTTCACAGTGTAGACCAGCGGAGGGCTTCAATGTCAGTACACCCGTTCACAGTGTAGACCAGAGGAGGGCTTCAATGTCAGTACACCCATTCACAGTGTTGACCAGCGGAGGGCTTAAATGTAAGTACATCCATTCACAGTGTTGACCAGCGGAGAGCTTCAATGTCAGTATACCCGTTCACAGTGTAGACCAGCGGAGTGCTTCAATATAAGTACACCCGTTCACAGTGTAGACCAGCAGAGGGCTTCAATGTCAGTACACCCATTCACAGTGTAGACCAGCAGAGGGCTTCAATGTCAGTACACCCGTTCACAGTGTAGACCAGCTGAGGGCTTCAATGTCAGTACACCCATTCACACAGTGTAGACCAGCGGAGGGCTTCAATGTCAGTACACCCGTTCACACAGTGTAGACCAGCGGAGGGCTTCAATGTCAGTACACCCGTTCACAGTGTAGACCAGCAGAGGGCTTCAATGTCAGTACACCCGTTCACAGTGTAGACCAGCAGAGGGCTTCAATGTCAGTACACCCGTTCACAGTGTAGACCAGCGGAGGGCTTCAATGTCAGGACACCCGTTCACAGTGTAGACCAGTGGAGGGCTTCAATGTCAGTACACCCATTCACACAGTGTAGACCAGCAGAGGGCTTCAATGTCAGTACACCCGTTCACAGTGTAGACCAGCGGAAGGCTTCAATGTCAGTACACCCATTCACACAGTGTAGACCAGCGGATGGCTTCAATGTCAGTACACCCTTTCACACAGTGTAGACCAGCGGAGAGCTTCAATGTCAGTACACCCGTTCACAGTGTAGACCAGCGGAGGGCTTCAATGTCAGTACACCCATTCACACAGTGTAGACCAGCGGATGGCTTCAATGTCAGTACACCCTTTCACACAGTGTAGACCAGCGGAGCGCTTCAATGTCAGTACACCCGTTCACAGTGTAGACCAGCGGAGGGCTTCAATGTCAGTACACCCGTTCACAGTGTAGACCAGAGGAGGGCTTCAATGTCAGTACACCCGTTCACAGTGTAGACCAGCAGAGGGCTTCAATGTCAGTACACCCATTCACAGTGTTTACCAGCGGAGGGCTTCAATGTAAGTACACCCATTCACAGTGTTGACCAGCAGAGGGCTTCAATGTCAGTATACCCGTTCACAGTGTAGACCAGCGGAGTGCTTCAATATAAGTACACCCGTTCACAGTGTAGACCAGCAGAGGGCTTCAATGTCAGTACACCCATTCACAGTGTAGACCAGCAGAGGGCTTCAATGTCAGTACACCCGTTCACAGTGTAGACCAGCTGAGTCCTTCAATGTCAGTACACCCATTCACACAGTGTAGACCAGCGGAGTGCTTCAATGTCAGTACACCCGTTCACACAGTGTAGACCAGCGGAGGGCTTCAATGTCAGTACACCCGTTCACAGTGTAGACCAGCAGAGGGCTTCAATATCAGTACACCCGTTCACAGTGTAGACCAGCAGATGGCTTCAATGTCAGTACACCCGTTCACAGTGTAGACCAGCGGAGGGCTTCAATGTCAGTACACCCGTTCACAGTGTAGACCAGCGGAGGGCTTCAATGTCAGTACACCCGTTCACATTGTAGACCAGCGGAGGGTTTCAACGTCAGTACACCCATTCACAGTGTTGACCAGCGGAGGGCTTCAATGTCAGTACACCCGTTCACACAGAGTAGACCAGCTGAGGGCTTCAATGTCAGTACTCCCATTCACACAGTGTAGACCAGCGGAGGGCTTCAATGTCAGTACACCCGTTCACACAGTGTAGACCAGCGGAGGGCTTCAATGTTAGTACACCCGTTCACAGTGTAGACCAGCAGAGGGCTTCCATGTCAGTACACCCGTTCACAGTGTAGACCAGCAGAGGGCTTCAATGTCAGTACACCCATTCACAGTGTAGACCAGCGGAGGGCTTCAATGTCAGTACACCCATTCACACAGTGTAGACCAGCAGAGGGCTTCAATGTCAGTACACCCATTCACACAGTGTAGACCAGCGGAGGGCTTCAATGTCAGTACACCCGTTCACAGTGTAGACCAGCGGAGGGCTTCAATGTCAGTACACCCGTTCACAGTGTAGACCAGAGGAGGGCTTCAATGTCAGTACACCCATTCACAGTGTTGACCAGCGGAGGGCTTCAATGTAAGTACATCCATTCACAGTGTTGACCAGCGGAGGGCTTCAATGTCAGTATACCCGTTCACAGTGTAGACCAGCGGAGTGCTTCAATATAAGTACACCCGGTCACAGTGTAGACCAGCAGAGGGCTTCAATGTCAGTACACCCATTCACAGTGTAGACCAGCAGAGGGCTTCAATGTCAGTACACCCGTTCACAGTGTAGACCAGCTGAGGGCTTCAATGTCAGTACACCCATTCACACAGTGTAGACCAGCGGAGGGCTTCAATGTCAGTACACCCGTTCACACAGTGTAGACCAGCGGAGGGCTTCAATGTCAGTACACCCGTTCACAGTGTAGACCAGCAGAGGGCTTCAATGTCAGTACACCCGTTCACAGTGTAGACCAGCAGAGGGCTTCAATGTCAGTACACCCGTTCACAGTGTAGACCAGCGGAGGGCTTCAATGTCAGGACACCCGTTCACAGTGTAGACCAGTGGAGGGCTTCAATGTCAGTACACCCATTCACACAGTGTAGACCAGCAGAGGGCTTCAATGTCAGTACACCCGTTCACAGTGTAGACCAGCGGAGGGCTTCAATGTCAGTACACCCATTCACAGAGTGTAGACCAGCGGATGGCTTCAATGTCAGTACACCCTTTCACACAGTGTAGACCAGCGGAGAGCTTCAATGTCAGTACACCCGTTCACAGTGTAGACCAGCGGAGGGCTTCAATGTCAGTACACCCATTCACACAGTGTAGACCAGCGGATGGCTTCAATGTCAGTACACCCTTTCACACAGTGTAGACCAGCGGAGAGCTTCAATGTCAGTACACCCGTTCACAGTGTAGACCAGCGGAGGGCTTCAATGTCAGTACACCCGTTCACAGTGTAGACCAGAGGAGGGCTTCAATGTCAGTACACCCGTTCACAGTGTAGACCAGCAGAGGGCTTCAATGTCAGTACACCCATTCACAGTGTTTACCAGCGGAGGGCTTCAATGTAAGTACACCCGTTCACAGTGTTGACCAGCAGAGGGCTTCAATGTCAGTATACCCGTTCACAGTGTAGACCAGCGGAGTGCTTCAATGTCAGTACACCCATTCACACAGTGTAGACCAGCGGAGTGCTTCAATGTCAGTACACCCGTTCACACAGTGTAGACCAGCGGAGGGCTTCAATGTCAGTACACCCGTTCACAGTGTAGACCAGCAGAGGGCTTCAATATCAGTACACCCGTTCACAGTGTAGACCAGCAGATGGCTTCAATGTCAGTACACCCGTTCACAGTGTAGACCAGCGGAGGGCTTCAATGTCAGTACCCCCGTTCACAGTGTAGACCAGCGGAGGGCTTCAATGTCAGTACACCCGTTCACATTGTAGACCAGCGGAGGGTTTCAACGTCAGTACACCCATTCACAGTGTTGACCAGCGGAGGGCTTCAATGTCAGTACACCCGTTCACACAGAGTAGACCAGCTGAGGGCTTCAATGTCAGTACTCCCATTCACACAGTGTAGACCAGCGGAGGGCTTCAATGTCAGTACACCCGTTCACACAGTGTAGACCAGCGGAGGGCTTCAATGTTAGTACACCCGTTCACAGTGTAGACCAGCAGAGGGCTTCAATGTCAGTACACCCGTTCACAGTGTAGACCAGCGGAGTGCTTCAATATAAGTACACCCGTTCACAGTGTAGACCAGCAGAGGGCTTCAATGTCAGTACACCCATTCACAGTGTAGACCAGCAGAGGGCTTCAATGTCAGTACACCCGTTCACAGTGTAGACCAGCTGAGTCCTTCAATGTCAGTACACCCATTCACACAGTGTAGACCAGCGGAGTGCTTCAATGTCAGTACACCCGTTCACACAGTGTAGACCAGCGGAGGGCTTCAATGTCAGTACACCCGTTCACAGTGTAGACCAGCAGAGGGCTTCAATATCAGTACACCCGTTCACAGTGTAGACCAGCAGATGGCTTCAATGTCAGTACACCCGTTCACAGTGTAGACCAGCGGAGGGCTTCAATGTCAGTACACCCGTTCACAGTGTAGACCAGCGTAGGGCTTCAATGTCAGTACACCCGTTCACATTGTAGACCAGCGGAGGGTTTCAACGTCAGTACACCCATTCACAGTGTTGACCAGCGGAGGGCTTCAATGTCAGTACACCCGTTCACACAGAGTAGACCAGCTGAGGGCTTCAATGTCAGTACTCCCATTCACACAGTGTAGACCAGCGGAGGGCTTCAATGTCAGTACACCCGTTCACACAGTGTAGACCAGCGGAGGGCTTCAATGTTAGTACACCCGTTCACAGTGTAGACCAGCAGAGGGCTTCAATGTCAGTACACCCGTTCACAGTGTAGACCAGCAGAGGGCTTCAATGTCAGTACACCCATTCACAGTGTAGACCAGCGGAGGGCTTCAATGTCAGTACACCCATTCACACAGTGTAGACCAGCAGAGGGCTTCAATGTCAGTACACCCATTCACACAGTGTAGACCAGCAGAGGGCTTCAATGTCAGTACACCCGTTCACTGTGTAGACCAGCGGAGGGCTTCAATGTCAGTACACCCATTCACACAGTGTAGACCAGCGGATGGCTTCAATGTCAGTACACCCTTTCACACAGTGTAGACCAGCGGAGAGCTTCAATGTCAGTACACCCGTTCACAGTGTAGACCAGCGGAGGGCTTCAATGTCAGTACACCCATTCACACAGTGTAGACCAGCGGATGGCTTCAATGTCAGTACACCCTTTCACACAGTGTAGACCAGCGGAGAGCTTCAATGTCAGTACACCCGTTCACAGTGTAGACCAGCGGAGGGCTTCAATGTCAGTACACCCGTTCACAGTGTAGACCAGAGGAGGGCTTCAATGTCAGTACACCCGTTCACAGTGTAGACCAGCAGAGGGCTTCAATGTCAGTACAACCATTCACAGTGTTTACCAGCGGAGGGCTTCAATGTAAGTACACCCATTCACAGTGTTGACCAGCAGAGGGCTTCAATGTCAGTATACCCGCTCACAGTGTAGACCAGCGGAGTGCTTCAATATAAGTACACCCGTTCACAGTGTAGACCAGCAGAGGGCTTCAATGTCAGTACACCCATTCACAGTGTAGACCAGCAGAGGGCTTCAATGTCAGTACACCCGTTCACAGTGTAGACCAGCTGAGTCCTTCAATGTCAGTACACCCATTCACACAGTGTAGACCAGCGGAGTGCTTCAATGTCAGTACACCCGTTCACACAGTGTAGACCAGCGGAGGGCTTCAATGTCAGTACACCCGTTCACAGTGTAGACCAGCAGAGGGCTTCAATATCAGTACACCCGTTCACAGTGTAGACCAGCAGATGGCTTCAATGTCAGTACACCCGTTCACAGTGTAGACCAGCGGAGGGCTTCAATGTCAGTACACCCGTTCACAGTGTAGACCAGCGGAGGGCTTCAATGTCAGTACACCCGTTCACATTGTAGACCAGCGGAGGGTTTCAACGTCAGTACACCCATTCACAGTGTTGACCAGCGGAGGGCTTCAATGTCAGTACACCCGTTCACACAGAGTAGACCAGCTGAGGGCTTCAATGTCAGTACTCCCATTCACACAGTGTAGACCAGCGGAGGGCTTCAATGTCAGTACACCCGTTCACACAGTGTAGACCAGCGGAGGGCTTCAATGTTAGTACACCCGTTCACAGTGTAGACCAGCAGAGGGCTTCAATGTCAGTACACCCGTTCACAGTGTAGACCAGCAGAGGGCTTCAATGTCAGTACACCCATTCACAGTGTAGACCAGCGGAGGGCTTCAATGTCAGTACACCCATTCACACAGTGTAGACCAGCAGAGGGCTTCAATGTCAGTACACCCGTTCACACAGTGTAGACCAGCGGAGGGCTTCAATGTCAGTACACCCGTTCACAGTGTAGACCAGCAGAGGGCTTCAATGTCAGTACACCCGTTCACACAGTGTAGACCAGCTGAGGGCTTCAATGTCAGTACACCCATTCACACAGTGTAGACCAGCGGAGGGCTTCAATGTCAGTACAACCGTTCACACAGTGTAGACCAGCGGAGGGCTTCAATGTCAGTACACCCGTTCACAGTGTAGACCAGCAGAGGGCTTCAATGTCAGTACACCCGTTCACAGTGTAGACCAGCAGAGGGCTTCAAAGTCAGTACACCCATTCACAGTGTAGACCAGCGGAGGGCTTCAATGTCAGTACACCCATTCACACAGTGTAGACCAGCAGAGGGCTTCAATGTCAGTACACCCGTTCACACAGTGTAGACCAGCGGAGGGCTTCAATGTCAGTACACCCGTTCACAGTGTAGACCAGCAGAGGGCTTCAATGTCAGTACACCCGTTCACAGTGTAGACCAGCGGAGGGCTTCAATGTCAGTACACCCGTTCACAGTGTTGACCAGCGGAGGGCTTCATTGTCAGCACACCCGTTCACAGTGTTGACCAGCGCAGGGCTTCAATGTCAGCACACCCGTTCACAGTGTAGACCAGCGGAGGGCTTCAATGTCAGTACACCCGTTCACAGTGTAGACCAGCGGAGGGCTTCAATGTCAGTACACCCGTTCACAGTGTAGACCAGCAGAGGGCTTCAATGTCAGTACACCCGTTCACAGTGTAGACCAGCGGAGGGCTTCAATGTCAGTACACCCGTTCACAGTGTTGACCAGCGGAGGGTTCAATGTCAGCACACCCGTTCACAGTGTTGACCAGCGCAGGGCTTCAATGTCAGCACACCCGTTCACAGTGTAGTCCAGCGGAGGGCTTCAATGTCAGTACACCCGTTCACAGTGTAGACCAGCGGAGGGCTTCAATGTCAGTACACCCGTTCACAGTGTTGACCAGCGCAGGGCTTCAATGTCAGCACACCCGTTCACAGTGTATACCAGCGGAGGGCTTCAATGTCTGTACACTCGTTCACAGTGTTGACCAGCGGAGGGCTTCAATGTCAGTACACCCGTTCACAGTGTAGACCAGCGGAGGGCTTCAATGTCAGTACACCCGTTCACAGTGTAGACCAGCGCAGGGCTTCAATGTCAGCACACCCGTTCACAGTGTAGACCAGCGGAGGGCTTCAATGTCAGTACACCCGTTCACAGTGTAGACCAGCGGAGGGTTTCAATGTCAGTACACCCATTCACAGTGTTGACCAGCGGAGGGCTTCAATGTCAGTACACCCGTTCACACAGTGTAGACCAGCTGAGGGCTTCAATGTCAGTACACCCTTTCGCACAGTGTAGACCAGCGGAGGGCTTCAATGTCAGTACACCCGTTCACACAGTGTAGACCAGCGGAGGGCTTCAATGTCAGTACACCCGTTCACAGTGTAGACCAGCAGAGGGCTTCAATGTCGGTACACCCGTTCACAGTGTAGACCAGCAGAGGGCTTCAATGTCAGTACACCCATTCACAGTGTAGACCAGCGGAGGGCTTCAATGTCAGTACACCCATTCACACAGTGTAGACCAGCAGAGGGCTTCAATGTCAGTACACCCGTTCACACAGTGTAGACCAGCTGAGGGCTTCAATGTCAGTACACCCGTTCACAGTGTAGACCAGCAGAGGGCTTCAATGTCAGTACACCCGTTCACACAGTGTAGACCAGCTGAGGGCTTCAATGTCAGTACACCCATTCACACAGTGTAGTCCAGCGGAGGGCTTCAATGTCAGTACACCCGTTCACACAGTGTAGACCAGCGGAGGTCTTCAATGTCAGTACACCCGTTCACAGTGTAGACCAGCAGAGGGCTTCAATGTCAGTACACCCGTTCACAGTGTAGACCAGCAGAGGGCTTCAATGTCAGTACACCCATTCACAGTGTAGACCACAGGAGAGCTTCAATGTCAGTACACCCATTCACAGTGTTGACCAGCGGAGGGCTTCAATGTCAGTACACCCGTTCACAGTGTTGACCAGCGCAGGGCTTCAATGTCAGCACACCCGTTCACAGTGTAGACCAGCGGAGGGCTTCAATGTCAGTACACCCGTTCACAGTGTAGACCAGCGGAGGGCTTCAATGTCAGTACACCCGTTCACAGTGTTGACCAGGGCAGGGCTTCAATGTCAGCACACCCGTTCACAGTGTAGACCAGCGGAGGGCTTCAATGTCTGTACACTCGTTCACAGTGTTGACCAGCGGAGGGCTTCAATTTCAGTACACCCGTTCACACAGTGTAGACCAGCTGAGGGCTTCAATGTCAGTACACCCGTTCACAGTGTAGACCAGCAGAGGGCTTCAATGTCAGTACACCCATTCACAGTGTTGACCAGCGGAGGGCTTCAACGTCAGTACACCCGTTCACAGTGTTGACCAGCGCAGGGCTTCAATGTCAGCACACCCGTTCACAGTGTAGACCAGCGGAGGGCTTCAATGTCAGTACACCCGTTCACAGTGTAGACCAGCGGAGGGCTTCAATGTCAGTACACCCGTTCACAGTGTTGACCAGCGCAGGGCTTCAATGTCAGCACACCCGTTCACCGTGTAGACCAGCGGAGGGCTTCAATGTCTGTACACTCGTTCACAGTGTTGACCAGCGGAGGGCTTCAATGTCAGTACACCCGTTCACAGTGTAGACCAGCGGAGGGCTTCAATGTCAGTACACCCGTTCACAGTGTAGACCAGCGCAGGGCTTCAATGTCAGCACACCCGTTCACAGTGTAGACCAGCGGAGGGTTTCAATGTCAGTACACCCATTCACAGTGTTGACCAGCGGAGGGCTTCAAGGTCAGTACACCCGTTCACAGTGTAGACCAGCGGAGGGCTTCAATGTCAGTACACCCGTTCACAGTGTAGACCAGCGCAGGGCTTCAATGTCAGCACACCCGTTCACAGTGTAGACCAGCGGAGGGCTTCAATGTCAGTACACCCGTTCACAGTGTAGACCAGCGGAGGGTTTCAATGTCAGTACACCCATTCACAGTGTTGACCAGCGGAGGGCTTCAATGTCAGTACACCCGTTCACACAGTGTAGACCAGCTGAGGGCTTCAATGTCAGTACACCCATTCACACAGTGTAGACTAGCGGAGGGCTTCAATGTCAGTACACCCGTTCACACAGTGTAGACCAGCGGAGGGCTTCAATCTCAGTACACCCGTTCACAGTGTAGACCAGCAGAGGGCTTCAATGTCAGTACACCCGTTCACCGTGTAGACCAGCAGAGGGCTTCAATGTCAGTACAGCCATTCACAGTGTAGACCAGCGGAGGGCTTCAATGTCAGTACACCCGTTTACACAGTGTAGACCAGCTGAGGGCTTCAATGTCAGTACACCCGTTCACAGTGTAGACCAGCAGAGGGCTTCAATGTCAGTACACCCGTTCACACAGTGTAGACCAGCTGAGGGCTTCAATGTCAGTACACCCATTCACACAGTGTCGACCAGCGGAGGGCTTCAATGTCAGTACACTCGTTCACACGGAGTAGACCAGCGAAGGGCTTCAATGTCAGTACACCCGTTCACAGTGTAGACCAGCAGAGGGCTTCAATGTCAGTACACCCGTTCACAGTGTAGACCAGCAGAGGGCTTCAATGTCAGTACACCCATTCACAGTGTAGACCACCGGAGAGCTTCAATGTCAGTACACCCATTCACAGTGTTGACCAGCGGGGGGCTTCAATGTCAGTACACCCGTTCACAGTGTTGACCAGCAGAGGGCTTCAATGTCAGTACACCCGTTCACAGTGTAGACCAGCGGAGGGCTTCAATGTCAGTACACCCGTTCACAGTGTTGACCAGCGGAGGGCTTCAAATGCGGTACACCCGTTCACAGTGTAGACCAGCAGAGGGCTTCAATGTCAGTACACCCATTCACACAGTGTAGACCAGCGGAGGGCTTCAATGTCAGTACACCCGTTCACTGTGTTGACCAGCGGAGGGCTTCAATGTCAGTACACCCGTTCACAGTGTAGAACAGCGGAGGGCTTCAATGTCAGTACACCCGTTCACAGTGTTGACCAGCGGTGGGCTTCAATGTCAGGACACCCTTTCACAGTGTAGACCAGCGGAGGGCTTCAATGTCAGTACACCCGTTCACAGTGTAGACCATCAGAGGGCTTCAATGTCAGTACACCCGTTCACAGTGTAGACCAGCAGAGGGCTTCAATGTCAGTACACCCGTTCACAGTGTGTACCAGCGGAGGGCTTCAATGTCAGTACACCCGTTCACAGTGTTGACCAGCGGAGGGCTTCAATGTCAGTACACCCGTTCACAGTGTTGACCAGCGGTGGGCTTCAATGTCAGGACACCCTTTCACAGTGTAGACCAGCGGAGGGCTTCAATGTCAGTACACCCGTTCACAGTGTAGACCAGCAGAGGGCTTCAATGTCAGTACACCCGTTCACAGTGTAGACCAGCAGAGGGCTTCAATGTCAGTACACCCGTTCACAGTGTGTACCAGCGGAGGGCTTCAATGTCAGTACACCCGTTCACAGTGTTGACCAGCGGAGGGCTTCAATGTCAGTACACCCGTTCACAGTGTTGACCAGCGGAGGGCTTCAATGTCAGCACACCCGTTCACAGTGTTGACCAGCGGAGGGCTTCAATGTCAGCACAACCGTTCACAGTGTAGACCAGCGGAGGGCTTCAATGTCAGTACACCCGTTTACAGTGTAGACCAGCGGAGGGTTTCAATGTCAGTACACCCATTCACAGTGTTGACCAGCGGAGGGCTTCAATGTGAGTACACCCGTTCACACAGTGTAGACCAGCTGAGGGCTTCCATGTCAGTACACCCATTCACACAGTGTAGACCAGCGGAGGGCTTCAATGTCAGTACACCCGTTCACACAGTGTAGACCAGCTGAGGGCTTCAATGTCAGTACACCCATTCACACAGTGTAGACCAGCGGAGGGCTTCAATGTCAGTATACCCGTTCACACAGTGTAGACCAGCGGAGGGCTTCAATCTCAGTACACCCGTTCACAGTGTAGACCAGCAGAGGGCTTCAATGTCAGTACACCCGTTCACAGTGTAGACCAGCAGAGGGCTTCAATGTCAGCACACCCGTTCACAGTGTAGACCAGCGGAGGGCTTCAATGTCAGTACACCCGTTCACAGTGTTGACCAGCAGAGGGCTTCAATGTCAGTACACCCGTTCACAGTGTAGACCAGCGGAGGGCTTCAATGTCAGTACACCCGTTCACAGTGTTGACCAGCGGAGGGCTTCAAATGCAGTACCCCCGTTCACAGTGTAGACCAGCAGAGGGCTTCAATGTCAGTACACCCATTCACACAGTGTAGACCAGCGGAGGGCTTCAATGTCAGTACACCCGTTCACAGTGTTGACCAGCGGAGGGCTTCAATGTCAGTACACCCGTTCACAGTGTAGACCTGCGGAGGGCTTCAATGTCAGTACACCCATTCACAGTGTAGAACAGCGGAGGGCTTCAATGTCAGTACACCCATTCACAGTGTAGAACAGCGGAGGGCTTCAATGTCAGTACACCCGTTCACAGTGTTGACCAGCGGTGGGCTTCAATGTCAGGACACCCTTTCACAGTGTAGACCAGCGGAGGGCTTCAATGTCAGTACACCCATTCACACAGTGTAGACCAGCGGATGGCTTCAATGTCAGTACACCCGTTCACACAGTGTAGACCAGCGGCGGGCTTCAATGTCAGTACACCCGTTCACAGTGTAGACCAGCGGAGGGCTTCAATGTCAGTACACCCGTTCACAGTGTAGACCAGAGGAGGGCTTCAATGTCAGTACACCCGTTCACAGTGTAGACCAGCAGAGGGCTTCAATGTCAGTACACCCATTCACAGTGTTGACCAGCGGAGGGCTTCAATGTAAGTACACCCATTCACAGTGTTGACCAGCGGAGGGCTTCAATGTCAGTATACCCGTTCACAGTGTAGACCAGCGGAGGGCTTCAATATCAGTACACCCGTTCACAGTGTAGACCAGCAGAGGGCTTCAATGTCAGTACACCCATTCACAGTGTAGACCAGCAGAGGGCTTCAATGTCAGTACACCCCTTCACATTGTAGACCAGCTGAGGGCTTCAATGTCAGTACACCCATTCACACAGTGTAGACCAGCGGAGGGCTTCAATGTCAGTACACCCGTTCACACAGTGTAGACCAGCGGAGGGCTTCAATGTCAGTACACCCGTTCACAGTGTAGACCAGCAGAGGGCTTCAATGTCAGTACACCCGTTCACAGTGTAGACCAGCAGAGGGCTTCAATGTCAGTACACCCGTTCACAGTGTGTACCAGCGGAGGGCTTCAATGTCAGTACACCCGTTCACAGTGTTGACCAGCGGAGGGCTTCAATGTCAGTACACCCGTTCACAGTGTTGACCAGCGGAGGGCTTCAATGTCAGCACACCCGTTCACAGTGTTGACCAGCGGAGGGCTTCAATGTCAGCACACCCGTTCACAGTGTAGTCCAGCGGAGGGCTTCAATGTCAGTACACCCGTTTACAGTGTAGACCAGCGGAGGGTTTCAATGTCAGTACACCCATTCACAGTGTTGACCAGCGGAGGGCTTCAATGTCAGTACACCCGTTCACACAGTGTAGACCAGCTGAGGGCTTCAATGTCAGTACACCCATTCACACAGTGTAGACCAGCGGAGGGCTTCAATGTCAGTACACCCGTTCACACAGTGTAGACCAGCGGAGGGCTTCAATGTCAGTACACCCGTTCACAGTGTAGACCAGCAGAGGGCTTCAATGTCAGTACACCCGTTCACAGTGTAGACCAGCAGAGGGCTTCAATGTCAGTACACCCATTCACAGTGTAGACCAGCGGAGGGCTTCAATGTCAGTACACCCATTCACACAGTGTAGACCAGCAGAGGGCTTCAATGTCAGTACACCCGTTCACACAGTGTAGACCAGCGGAGGGCTTCAATGTCAGTACACACGTTCACAGTGTAGACCAGCAGAGGGCTTCAATGTCAGTACACCCGTTCACACAGTGTAGACCAGCTGAGGGCTTCAATGTCAGTACACCCATTCACACAGTGTAGACCAGCGGAGGGCTTCAATGTCAGTACACCCGTTCACACAGTGTAGACCAGCGGAGGGCTTCAATGTAAGTACACCCGTTCACACAGTGTAGACCAGCGGAGGGCTTCAATGTAAGTACACCCGTTCACAGTGTAGACCAGCAGAGGGCTTCAATGTCAGTACACCCGTTCACAGTGTAGACCAGCAGAGGGCTTCAATGTCAGTACACCCATTCACAGTGTAGACCAGCGGAGGGCTTCAATGTCAGTACACCCATTCACACAGTGTAGACCAGCAGAGGGCTTCAATGTCAGTACACCCGTTCACACAGTGTAGACCAGCGGAGGGCTTCAATGTCAGTACACACGTTCACAGTGTAGACCAGCAGAGGGCTTCAATGTCAGTACACCCGTTCACACAGTGTAGACCAGCTGAGGGCTTCAATGTCAGTACACCCATTCACACAGTGTAGACCAGCGGAGGGCTTCAATGTCAGTACACCCGTTCACACAGTGTAGACCAGCGGAGGGCTTCAATGTAAGTACACCCGTTCACACAGTGTAGACCAGCGGAGGGCTTCAATGTAAGTACACCCGTTCACAGTGTAGACCAGCAGAGGGCTTCAATGTCAGTACACCCGTTCACACAGTGTAGACCAGCTGAGGGCTTCAATGTCAGTACACCCATTCACACAGTGTAGACCAGCGGAGGGCTTCAATGTCAGTACACCCGTTCACACAGTGTAGACCAGCGGAGGGCTTCAATGTAAGTACACCCGTTCACAGTGTAGACCTGCGGAGGGCTTCAATGTCAGTACACCCGTTCACAGTGTTGACCAGCAGAGGGCTTCAAAGTCAGTACACCCATTCACAGTGTAGACCAGCGGAGGGCTTCAAAGTCAGTACACCCATTCACACAGTGTAGACCAGCAGAGGGCTTCAATGTCAGTACACCCGTTCACACAGTGTAGACCAGCGGAGGGCTTCAATGTCAGTACACCCGTTCACAGTGTAGACCAGCAGAGGGCTTCAATGTCAGTACACCCGTTCACAGTGTAGACCAGCGGAGGGCTTCAATGTCAGTACACGTTCACAGTGTTGACCAGCGGAGGGCTTCAATGTCAGTACACCCGTTCACAGTGTTGACCAGCGGAGGGCTTCAATGTCAGCACACCCGTTCACAGTGTTGACCAGCGCAGGGCTTCAATGTCAGCACACCCGTTCACAGTGTAGACCAGCGGAGAGCTTCAATGTCAGTACACCCGTTCACACAGTGTTGACCAGCGGAGGGCTTCAATGTCAGTACACCCGTTCACAGTGTAGACCAGCGGAGGGCTTCAATGTCAGTACACCCGTTCACAGTGTTGACCAGCGTAGGGCTTCAATGTCAGCACACCCGTTCACAGTGTAGACCAGCGGAGGGCTTCAATGTCAGTACACCCGTTCACACAGTGTTGACCAGCGGAGGGCTTCAATGTCAGTACACCCGTTCACAGTGTTGACCAGCGCAGGGCTTCAATGTCAGCACACCCGTTCACAGTGTAGACCAGCGGAGGGCTTCAATGTCAGTACACCCGTTCACAGTGTAGACCAGCGGAGGGTTTCAATGTCAGTACACCCGTTCACACAGTGTAGACCAGCGGAGGGCTTCAATGTCAGTACACCCGTTCACACAGTGTAGACCAGCGGAGGGCTTCAATGTCAGTACACCCGTTCACAGTGTAGACCAGCAGAGGGCTTCAATGTCAGTACACCCGTTCACAGTGTAGACCAGCAGAGGGCTTCAATGTCAGTACACCCATTCACAGTGTAGACCAGCGGAGGGCTTCAATGTCAGTACACCCATTCACACAGTGTAGACCAGCAGAGGGCTTCAATGTCAGTAACCCGTTCGCACAGTGAAGACCAGCGGAGGGCTTCAATGTCAGTACACCCGTTCACAGTGTAGACCAGCAGAGGGCTTCAATGTCAGTACACCCGTTCACACAGTGTAGGCCAGCTGAGGGTTTCAATGTCAGTACACCCATTCAGACAGTGTAGACCAGCGGAGGGCTTCAATGTCAGTACACCCGTTCACACAGTGTAGACCAGCGGAGGGCTTCAATGTCAGTACACCCGTTCACAGTGTAGACCAGCAGAGGGCTTCAATGTCAGTACACCCGTTCACAGTGTAGACCAGCAGAGGGCTTCAATGTCAGTACACCCATTCACAGTGTAGACCAGCGGAGGGCTTCAATGTCAGTACACCCATTCACACAGCGTAGACCAGCAGAGGGCTTTAATGTCAGTACACCCGTTCACACAGTGTAGACCAGCGGAGGGCTTCAATGTCTGTACACCCGTTCACAGTGTAGACCAGCAGAGGGCTTCAATGTCAGTACACCCGTTCACAGTGTAGACCAGCGGAGGGCTTCAATGTCAGTACACCCGTTCACAGTGTAGACCAGCGGAGGGCTTCAATGTCAGTACACCCGTTCACAGTGTTGACCAGCGGAGGGCTTCAATGTCAGCACACCCGTTCACAGTGTTGACCAGCGCAGGGCTTCAATGTCAGTACACCCATTCACATAGCGTAGACCAGCAGAGGGCTTCAATGTCAGTACACCCGTTCACACAGTGTAGACCAGCGGAGGGCTTCAATGTCAGTACACCCGTTCACAGTGTAGACCAGCAGAGGGCTTCAATGTCAGTACACCCGTTCACACAGTGTAGACCAGCGGAGGGCTTCAATGTCAGTACACCCGTTCACACAGTGTAGACCAGCGGAGGGCTTCAATGTCAGTACACCCGTTCACAGTGTAGACCAGCAGAGGGCTTCAATGTCAGTACACCCGTTCACACAGTGTAGACCAGCGGAGGGCTTCAATGTCAGTACACCCGTTCACAGTGTAGACCAGCAGAGGGCTTCAATGTCAGTACACCCGTTCACAGTGTAGACCAGCGGAGGGCTTCAATGTCAGTACACCCGTTCACAGTGTAGACCAGCGGAGGGCTTCAATGTCAGTACACCCGTTCACAGTGTTGACCAGCGGAGGGCTTCAATGTCAGCACACCCGTTCACAGTGTTGACCAGCGCAGGGCTTCAATGTCAGCACACCCGTTCACAGTGTAGACCAGCGGAGGGCTTCAATGTCAGTACACCCGTTCACACAGTGTTGACCAGCGGAGGGCTTCAATGTCAGCACACCCGTTCACAGTGTTGACCAGCGCAGGGCTTCAATGTCAGCACACCCGTTCACAGTGTAGACCAGCGGAGGGCTTCAATGTCAGTACACCCGTTCACTCAGTGTTGACCAGCGGAGGGCTTCAATGTCAGTACACCCGTTCACAGTGCTGACCAGCGCAGGGCTTCAATGTCAGCACACCCGTTCACAGTGTAGACCAGCGGAGGGCTTCAATGTCAGTACACCCGTTCACAGTGTAACCAGCGGAGGGTTTCAATGTCAGTACACCCGTTCACACAGTGTAGACCAGCGGAGGGCTTCAATGTCAGTACACCCGTTCACACAGTGTAGACCAGCGGAGGGCTTCAATGTCAGTACACCCGTTCACAGTGTAGACCAGCAGAGGGCTTCAATGTCAGTACACCCGTTCACAGTGTAGACCAGCAGAGGGCTTCAATGTCAGTACACCCATTTACAGTGTAGACCAGCGGAGGGCTTCAATGTCAGTACACCCATTCACACAGTGTAGACCAGCAGAGGGCTTCAATGTCAGTACACCCGTTCGCACAGTGAAGACCAGCGGAGGGCTTCAATGTCAGTACTCCCGTTCACAGTGTAGACCAGCAGAGGGCTTCAATGTCAGTACACCCGTTCACACAGTGTAGGCCAGCTGAGGGTTTCAATGTCAGTACACCCATTCAGACAGTGTAGACCAGCGGAGGGCTTCAATGTCAGTACACCCGAACACACAGTGTAGACCAGCGGAGGGCTTCAATGTCAGTACACCCGTTCACAGTGTTGACCAGCGGAGGGCTTCAATGTCAGCACACCCGTTCACAGTGTAGACCAGCAGAGGGCTTCAATGTCTGTACACTCGTTCACAGTGTTGACCAGCGGAGGGCTTCAATGTCAGTACACCCGTTCACAGTGTAGACCAGCGGAGGGCTTCAATGTCAGTACACCCATTCACAGTGTTGACCAGCGGAGGGCTTCAATGTCAGTACACCCGTTCACAGTGTAGACCAGCGGAGGGCTTCAATGTCAGTACACCCATTCTCAGTGTTGACCAGCGGAGGGCTTCAATGTCAGTACACCCGTTCACAGTGTTGACCAGCGGAGGGCTTCAATGTCAGTACACCCGTTCACAGTGTTGACCAGCGGAGGGCTTCAATGTCAGTACACCCGTTCACAGTGTTGACCAGCGGAGGGCTTCAATGTCAGTACACCCATTCACACTGTGTAGACCAGCGGAGGGCTTCAATGTCAGTACACCCGTTCACAGTGTAGACCAGAGGAGGGCTTCAATGTCAGTACACCCATTCACAGTGTTGACCAGCGGAGGGCTTCAATGTCAGTACACCCATTCACAGTGTAGACCAGCGGAGGGCTTCAATGTCAGTACACCCGTTCACAGTGTTTACCAGCGGAGGGCTTCAATGTCAGTACACCCGTTCACAGTGTTGACCAGCGGAGTGCTTCAATGTCAGTACACCCGTTCACAGTGTAGACCAGCGGAGGGCTTCAATGTCAGTACACCCTTTCACAGTGTAGACCAGCGGAGGGCTTCAATGTCAGTACACCCTTTCACAGTGTAGACCAGCGGAGGGCTTCAATGTCAGTACACCCGTTCACAGTGTAGACCAGCGGAGGGCTTTAATGTCAGTATACCCGTTCACAGTGTTGACCAGCGGAGGGCTTCAATGTCAGTACACCCGTTCACAGTGTTTACCAGCGGAGGGCTTCATTGTCAGCACACCCGTTCACAGAGTTGACCAGCGCAGGGCTTCAATGTCAGCACACCCGTTCACAGTG
The DNA here is from genome assembly GCF_030144855.1 of Hypanus sabinus. Classification (NCBI taxonomy): domain Eukaryota; kingdom Metazoa; phylum Chordata; class Chondrichthyes; order Myliobatiformes; family Dasyatidae; genus Hypanus; species Hypanus sabinus. Next base: position 104,037 of record NW_026779017.1, read on the forward strand.
TAGACCAGCGGAGGGCTTCAATGTCAGTACACCCATTCACACAGTGTAGACCAGCAGAGGGCTTCAATGTCAGTACACCCGTTCACACAGTGTAGACCAGCGGAGGGCTTCAATTTCAGTACACCCGTTCACAGTGTTGACCAGCGCAGGGCTTCAATGTCAGCACACCCGTTCACAGTGTAGACCAGCGGAGGGCTTCAATGTCAGTACACCCGTTCACAGTGTAGACCAGCGGAGGGCTTCAATGTCAGTACACCCGTTCACAGTGTAGACCAGCGGAGGGCTTCAATGTCAGTACACCCGTTCACAGTGTTGACCAGCGCAGGGCTTCAATGTCAGCACACCCGTTCACAGTGTAGTCCAGCGGAGGGCTTCAATGTCAGTACACCCGTTCACAGTGTAGACCAGCGGAGGGCTTCAATGTCAGTACACCCGTTCACACAGTGTAGACCAGCGGAGGGCTTCAATGTCAGTACACCCGTTCACAGTGTAGACCAGCGGAGGGCTTCAATGTCAGTACACTCGTTCACAGTGTTGACCAGCGGAGGGCTTCAATGTCAGTACACCCATTCACAGTGTAGACCAGCGGAGGGCTTCAATGTCTGTACACTCGTTCACAGTGTAGACCAGCGGAGGGCTTCAATGTCAGTACACCCATTCACACAGTGTAGACCAGCGGAGGGCTTCAATGTCAGTACACCCGTTCACAGTGTAGACCAGCGGATGGCTTCAATGTCTGTACACCCGTTCACAGTGCAGACCTGCGGAGGGCTTCAATATCAGTACACCTGTTCACAGTGTAGACCAGCGGAGGGGTTCAATGTCAGTACACCCGTTCACAGTGTAGACCAGCGGAGGGCTTCAATGTCAGTACACCCGTTCACAGTGTAGACCAGCGGAGGGCTTCAATGTCTGTACACTCGTTCACAGTGTAGACCAGCGGAGGGCTTCAATCTCAGTACACCCATTCACAGTGTAGACCAGCGGAGGGCTTCAATGTCAGTACACCCGTTCACAGTGTAGACCAGCGGAGGGCTTCAATGTCAGTACACCCGTTCACAGTGTTGACCAGCGGAGGGCTTCAATGTCAGTTCACCCGTTCACAGTGTTGACCAGCGGAGGGCTTCAATGTCATTACACCCATTCACACAGTGTAGACCAGCAGAGGGCTTCAATGTCAGTACACCCGTTCACAGTGTTGACCAGCAGAGGTCTTCAATGTCAGTACACCCATTCACAGAGTAGACCAGCGGAGGGCTTCAATGTCAGTACACCCGTTCACACTGTTTACCAGCGGAGGGCTTCAATGTCAGCACACCCGTTCACAGTGTTGACCAGCGCAGGGCTTCAATGTCAGCACACCCGTTCACAGTGTAGACCAGCGGAGGGCTTCAATGTCAGTACACCCGTTCACAGTGTAGACCAGCAGAGGGCTTCAATGTCAGTACACCCGTTCACAGTGTAGACCAGCGGAGGGCTTCAATGTCAGTACACCCATTCACACAGTGCAGACCAGCGGATGGCTTCAATGTCAGTACACCCGTTCACACAGTGTAGACCAGCGGAGGGCTTCAATGTCAGTACACCCGTTCACAGTGTAGACCAGCGGAGGGCTTCTATGTCAGTACACCCGTTCACAGTGTAGACCAGCAGAGGGCTTCAATGTCAGTACACCCATTCACAGTTTTGACCAGCGGAGGGCTTCAATGTAAGTACACCCATTCACAGTGTTGACCAGCGGAGGGCTTCAATGTCAGTATACCCGTTCACAGTGTAGACCAGCGGAGGGCTTCAATATCAGTACACCCGTTCACAGTGTAGACCAGCAGAGGGCTTCAATGTCAGTACACCCATTCACAGTGTAGACCAGCAGAGGGCTTCAATGTCAGTACACCCATTCACAGTGTAGACCAGCTGAGGGCTTCAATGTCAGTACACCCATTCACAGTGTAGACCAGCAGAGGGCTTCAATGTCAGTACACCCGTTCACAGTGTAGACCAGCGGAGGGCTTCAATGTCAGTACACCCGTTCACACAGTGTAGACCAGCGGAGGGCTTCAATGTCAGTACACCCGTACACAGTGTAGACCAGCAGAGGGCTTCAATGTCAGTACACCCGTTCACAGTGTAGACCAGCAGAGGGCTTCAATGTCAGTACACCCATTCACAGTGTAGACCAGCGGAGGGCTTCAATGTCAGTACACCCGTTCACAGTGTAGACCGGCGGAGGGCTTCAATGTCAGTACACCCGTTCAAAGTGTTGACCAGCGGAGGGCTTCAATGTCAGCACACCCGTTCACAGTGCTGACCAGCGCAGGGCTTCAATGTCAGCACACCCGTTCACAGTGTAGACCAGCGGAGGGCTTCAATGTCAGCACCCCCGTTCACAGTGTAGACCAGCGGAGGGTTTCAATGTCAGTACACCCATTCACAGTGTTGACCAGCGGAGGGCTTCAATGTCAGTACACCCGTTCACACAGTGTAGACCAGCTGAGGGCTTCAATGTCAGTACACCCATTCACACAGTGTAGACCAGCTGAGGGCTTCAATGTCAGCACACCCGTTCACAGTGTTGACCAGCGGAGGGCTTCAATGTCAGTTCACCCGTTCACAGTGTTGACCAGCGGAGGGCTTCAATGTCAGTACACCCGTTCACACTGTTTACCAGCGGAGGGCTTCAATGTCAGCACACCCGTTCACAGTGTTGACCAGCGCAGGGCTTCAATGTCAGCACACCCGTTCACAGTGTAGACCAGCGGAGGGCTTCAATGTCAGTACACCCGTTCACAGTGTAGACCAGCAGAGGGCTTCAATGTCAGTACACCCGTTCACAGTGTAGACCAGCGGAGGGCTTCAATGTCAGTACACCCATTCACACAGTGCAGACCAGCGGATGGCTTCAATGTCAGTACACCCGTTCACACAGTGTAGACCAGCGGAGGGCTTCAATGTCAGTACACCCGTTCACAGTGTAGACCAGCGGAGGGCTTCTATGTCAGTACACCCGTTCACAGTGTAGACCAGCAGAGGGCTTCAATGTCAGTACACCCATTCACAGTTTTGACCAGCGGAGGGCTTCAATGTAAGTACACCCATTCACAGTGTTGACCAGCGGAGGGCTTCAATGTCAGTATACCCGTTCACAGTGTAGACCAGCGGAGGGCTTCAATATCAGTACACCCGTTCACAGTGTAGACCAGCAGAGGGCTTCAATGTCAGTACACCCATTCACAGTGTAGACCAGCAGAGGGCTTCAATGTCAGTACACCCATTCACAGTGTAGACCAGCTGAGGGCTTCAATGTCAGTACACCCATTCACAGTGTAGACCAGCAGAGGGCTTCAATGTCAGTACACCCGTTCACAGTGTAGACCAGCGGAGGGCTTCAATGTCAGTACACCCGTTCACACAGTGTAGACCAGCGGAGGGCTTCAATGTCAGTACACCCGTACACAGTGTAGACCAGCAGAGGGCTTCAATGTCAGTACACCCGTTCACAGTGTAGACCAGCAGAGGGCTTCAATGTCAGTACACCCATTCACAGTGTAGACCAGCGGAGGGCTTCAATGTCAGTACACCCGTTCACAGTGTAGACCGGCGGAGGGCTTCAATGTCAGTACACCCGTTCAAAGTGTTGACCAGCGGAGGGCTTCAATGTCAGCACACCCGTTCACAGTGCTGACCAGCGCAGGGCTTCAATGTCAGCACACCCGTTCACAGTGTAGACCAGCGGAGGGCTTCAATGTCAGCACCCCCGTTCACAGTGTAGACCAGCGGAGGGTTTCAATGTCAGTACACCCATTCACAGTGTTGACCAGCGGAGGGCTTCAATGTCAGTACACCCGTTCACACAGTGTAGACCAGCTGAGGGCTTCAATGTCAGTACACCCATTCACACAGTGTAGACCAGCTGAGGGCTTCAATGTCAGCACACCCGTTCACAGTGTTGACCAGCGGAGGGCTTCAATGTCAGTACACCCGTTCACAGTGTAGACCAGCGTAGGGCTTCAATGTCAGTACACCCATTCACAGTGTAGACCAGCGGAGGGTTTCAATGTCAGTACACCCGTTCACACAGTGTAGACCAGCTGAGGGCTTCAATGTCAGCACACCCGTTCACACAGTGTAGACCAGCTGAGGGCTTCAATGTCAGCACACCCGTTGACAGTGTTGACCAGCGGAGGGCTTCAATGTCAGTACACCCGTTCACACAGTGTAGACCAGCTGAGGGCTTCAATGTCAGCACACCCGTTCACAGTGTTGACCAGCGGAGGGCTTCAATGTCAGTACACCCGTTCACAGTGTAGACCAGCGTAGGGCTTCAATGTCAGTACACCCGTTCACAGTGTTGACCAGCGGAGGGCTTCAATGTCAGTACACCCATTCACAGTGTAGACCAGCGGAGGGCTTCAATGTCAGTACACCCATTCACAGTGTAGACCAGCGGAGGGCTTCAATGTCAGTACACCCGTTCACAGTGTTGACCAGCGGAGGGCTTCAATGTCAGTACACCCGTTCACAGTGTAGACCAGCGGAGGGCTTCAATGTCAGTACACCCATTCACACAGTGTAGACCAGCAGAGGGCTTCAATGTCAGTACACCCGTTCACAGTGTAGACCAGCAGAGGGCTTCAATGTCAGTACACCCATTCACACAGTGTAGACCAGCAGAGGGCTTCAATGTCAGTACACCCATTCACAGTGTAGACCAGCGGAGGGCTTCAATGTCAGTACACCCATTCACAGTGTAGACCAGCAGAGGGCTTCAATGTCAGTACACCCGTTCACAGTGTAGAGCAGCGGAGGGCTTCAATGTTAGTACACCCGTTCACAGTGTAGACCAGCGGAGGGCTTCAATATCAGTACACCCGTTCACAGTGTAGACCAGCGGAGGGCTTCAATGTCAGTACACCCGTTCACATTGTAGACCAGCGGAGGGCTTCAATGTCAGTAGACCCGTTCACAGTGTAGACCAGCGGAGGGCTTCAATGTCAGTACACCCGTTCACAGTGTAGACCAGCGGAGGGCTTCAATGTCAGTACACCCGTTCACATTGTAGACCAGCGGAGGGCTTCAATGTCAGTACACCCATTCACACAGTGTAGACCAGCGGATGGCTTCAATGTCAGTACACCCGTTCACACAGTGTAGACCTGCGGAGGGCTTCAATGTCAGTACACCCGTTCACAGTGTATACCAGCGGAGGGCTTCAATGTAAGTACACCCATTCACATTGTTGACCAGCGGAGGGCTTCAATGTCAGTACACCCATTCACAGTGTAGACCAGCGGAGGGTTTCAATGTCAGTACACCCGTTCACACAGTGTAGACCAGCTGAGGGCTTCAATGTCAGCACACCCGTTCACACAGTGTAGACCAGCTGAGGGCTTCAATGTCAGCACACCCGTTGACAGTGTTGACCAGCGGAGGGCTTCAATGTCAGTACACCCGTTCACACAGTGTAGACCAGCTGAGGGCTTCAATGTCAGCACACCCGTTCACAGTGTTGACCAGCGGAGGGCTTCAATGTCAGTACACCCGTTCACAGTGTAGACCAGCGTAGGGCTTCAATGTCAGTACACCCGTTCACAGTGTTGACCAGCGGAGGGCTTCAATGTCAGTACACCCATTCACAGTGTAGACCAGCGGAGGGCTTCAATGTCAGTACACCCATTCACAGTGTAGACCAGCGGAGGGCTTCAATGTCAGTACACCCGTTCACAGTGTTGACCAGCGGAGGGCTTCAATGTCAGTACACCCGTTCACAGTGTAGACCAGCGGAGGGCTTCAATGTCAGTACACCCATTCACACAGTGTAGACCAGCAGAGGGCTTCAATGTCAGTACACCCGTTCACAGTGTAGACCAGCGGAGGGCTTCAATGTCAGTACACCCGTTCACAGTGTAGACCAGCGGAGGGCTTCAATGTCAGTACACCCGTTCACAGTGTTGACCAGCGGAGGGCTTCAATGTCAGTACACCCATTCACAGTGTAGACCAGCGGAGGGCTTCAATGTCAGTACACCCATTCACAGTGTAGACCAGCGGAGGGCTTCAATGTCAGTACACCCATTCACAGTGTAGACCAGCAGAGGGCTTCAATGTCAGTACACCCATTCACAGTGTAGACCAGCGGAGGGCTTCAATGTCAGTACACCCATTCACAGTGTAGACCAGCAGAGGGCTTCAATGTCAGTACACCATTTCACAGTGTAGAGCAGCGGAGGGCTTCAATGTTAGTACACCCGTTCACAGTGTAGACCAGCGGAGGGCTTCAATATCAGTACACCCGTTCACAGTGTAGACCAGCGGAGGGCTTCAATGTCAGTACACCCGTTCACATTGTAGACCAGCGGAGGGCTTCAATGTCAGTAGACCCGTTCACAGTGTAGACCAGCGGAGGGCTTCAATGTCAGTACACCCGTTCACAGTGTAGACCAGCGGAGGGCTTCAATGTCAGTACACCCGTTCACATTGTAGACCAGCGGAGGGCTTCAATGTCAGTACACCCATTCACACAGTGTAGACCAGCGGATGGCTTCAATGTCAGTACACCCGTTCACACAGTGTAGACCTGCGGAGGGCTTCAATGTCAGTACACCCGTTCACAGTGTATACCAGCGGAGGGCTTCAATGTCAGTACACCCGTTCACAGTGTAGACCAGAGGAGGGCTTCAATGTCAGTACACCCGTTCACAGTGTAGACAAGCAGAGGGCTTCAATGTCAGTACACCCATTCACAGTGTTGACCAGCGGAGGGCTTCAATGTAAGTACACCCATTCACATTGTTGACCAGCGGAGGGCTTCAATGTCAGTATACCCGTTCACAGTGTAGACCAGCGAAGGGCTTCAATATCAGTACACCCGTTCACAGTGTAGACCAGCAGAGGGCTTCAATGTCAGTACACCCATTCACAGTGTAGACCAGCAGAGGGCTTCAATGTCAGTACACCCGTTCACAGTGTAGACCAGCTGAGGGCTTCAATGTCAGTACACCCATTCACACAGTGTAGACCAGCGGAGGGCTTCAATGTCAGTACACCCGTTCACACAGTGTAGACCAGCGGAGGGCTTCAATGTGAGTACACCCGTTCACAGTGTAGACCAGCAGAGGGCTTCAATGTCAGTACACCCGTTCACAGTGTAGACCAGCAGAGGGCTTCAATGTCAGTACACCCATTCACAGTGTAGACCAGCGGAGGGCTTCAATGTCAGTACACCCATTCACACAGTGTAGACCAGCAGAGGGCTACAATGTCAGTACACCCGTTCACACAGTGTAGACCAGCGGAGGGTTTCAATGTCAGTACACCCGTTCACAGTGTAGACCAGCAGAGGGCTTCAATGTCAGTACACCCGTTCACAGTGTAGACCAGCGGAGGGCTTCAATGTCAGTACACCCGTTCACAGTGTAGACCAGCGGAGGGCTTCAATGTCAGTACACCCGTTCACAGTGTAGACCAGCAGAGGGCTTCAATATCAGTACCCCCGTTTACAGTGTAGACCAGCAGAGGGCTTCAATGTCAGTACACCCGTTCACAGTGTAGACCAGCGGAGGGCTTCAATGTCAGTACACTCGTTCACAGCGTTGACCAGCGCAGGGCTTCAATGTCAGCACACCCGTTCACAGTGTTGACCAGCGCAGGGCTTCAATGTCAGTACACCCGTTCACAGTGTAGACCAGCGGAGGGCTTCAATGTCAGTACACCCGTTCACAGTGCAGACCAGCGGAGGGCTTCAATGTCAGTACACCCGTTCACACAGTGTAGACCAGCGGAGGGCTTCAATGTCAGTACACCCGTTCACTGTGTAGACCAGCAGAGGGCTTCAATATCAGTACACCCGTTCACAGTTTAGACCAGCAGAGGGCTTCAATGTCAGTACACCCATTCACAGTGTAGACCAGCAGAGGGCTTCAATGTCAGTACACCCGTTCACACAGTGTAGACCAGCGGAGGGCTTCAATGTCAGTACACCCGTTCACAGTGTTGACCAGCGGAGGGCTTCAATGTCAGTACACCCGTTCACACAGTGTAGACCAGCTGAGGGCTTCAATGTCAGTACACCCATTCACACAGTGTAGACCAGCTGAGGGCTTCAACGTCAGCACACCGGTTCACAGTGTTGACCAGCGGAGGGCTTCAATGTCAGTACACCCTTTCACAGTGTAGACCAGCGTAGGGCTTCAATGTCAGTACACCCATTCACAGTGTAGACCAGCGGAGGGTTTCAATGTCAGTACACCCGTTCACACAGTGTAGACCAGCTGAGGGCTTCAATGTCAGCACACCCGTTCACACAGTGTAGACCAGCTGAGGGCTTCAATGTCAGCACACCCGTTGACAGTGTTGACCAGCGGAGGGCTTCAATGTCAGTACACCCGTTCACACAGTGTAGACCAGCTGAGGGCTTCAATGTCAGCACACCCGTTCACAGTGTTGACCAGCGGAGGGCTTCAATGTCAGTACACCCGTTCACAGTGTAGACCAGCGTAGGGCTTCAATGTCAGTACACCCGTTCACAGTGTTGACCAGCGGAGGGCTTCAATGTCAGTACACCCATTCACAGTGTAGACCAGCGGAGGGCTTCAATGTCAGTACACCCATTCACAGTGTAGACCAGCGGAGGGCTTCAATGTCAGTACACACGTTCACAGTGTTGACCAGCGGAGGGCTTCAATGTCAGTACACCCGTTCACAGTGTAGACCAGCGGAGGGCTTCAATGTCAGTACACCCATTCACACAGTGTAGACCAGCAGAGGGCTTCAATGTCAGTACACCCGTTCACAGTGTAGACCAGCAGAGGGCTTCAATGTCAGTACACCCATTCACAGTGTAGACCAGCGGAGGGCTTCAATGTCAGTACACCCATTCACAGTGTAGACCAGCAGAGGGCTTCAATGTCAGTACACCCGTTCACAGTGTAGAGCAGCGGAGGGCTTCAATGTCAGTACACCCGTTCACAGTGTAGACCAGCGGAGGGCTTCAATATCAGTACACCCGTTCACAGTGTAGACCAGCGGAGGGCTTCAATGTCAGTACACCCGTTCACATTGTAGACCAGCGGAGGGCTTCAATGTCAGTACACCCGTTCTCAGTGTAGACCAGCGGAGGGCTTCAATGTCAGTACACCCGTTCACAGTGTAGACCAGCGGAGGGCTTCAATGTCAGTACACCCGTTCACATTGTAGACCAGCGGAGGGCTTCAATGTCAGTACACCCATTCACACAGTGTAGACCAGCGGATGGCTTCAATGTCAGTACACCCGTTCACACAGTGTAGACCTGCGGAGGGCTTCAATGTCAGTACACCCGTTCACAGTGTAGACCAGCGGAGGGCTTCAATGTCAGTACACCCGTTCACAGTGTAGACCAGAGGAGGGCTTCAATGTCAGTACACCCGTTCACAGTGTAGACAAGCAGAGGGCTTCAATGTCAGTACACCCATTCACAGTGTTGACCAGCGGAGGGCTTCAATGTAAGTACACCCATTCACATTGTTGACCAGCGGAGGGCTTCAATGTCAGTACACCCGTTCACAGTGTAGACCAGCTGAGGGCTTCAATGTCAGTACACCCATTCACACAGTGTAGACCAGCGGAGGGCTTCAATGTCAGTACACCCGTTCACACAGTGTAGACCAGCGGAGGGCTTCAATGTCAGTACACCCGTTCACAGTGTAGACCAGCAGAGGGCTTCAATGTCAGTACACCCGTTCACAGTGTAGACCAGCGGAGGGCTTCAATGTCAGTACACCCGTTCACAGTGTAGACCAGCGGAGGGCTTCAATGTCAGTACACCCGTTCACAGTGTAGACCAGCAGAGGGCTTCAATGTCAGTACACCCGTTTACAGTGTAGACCAGCAGAGGGCTTCAATGTCAGTACACCCGTTCACAGTGTAGACCAGCGGAGGGCTTCAATGTCAGTACACTCGTTCACAGTGTTGACCAGCGCAGGGCTTCAATGTCAGCACACCCGTTCACAGTGTTGACCAGCGCAGGGCTTCAATGTCAGTACACCCGTTCACAGTGTAGACCAGCGGAGGGCTTCAATGTCAGTACACCCGTTCACAGTGCAGACCAGCGGAGGGCTTCAATGTCAGTACACCCGTTCACACAGTGTAGACCAGCGGAGGGCTTCAATGTCAGTACACCCGTTCACAGTGTAGACCAGCGGAGGGCTTCAATGTCAGTACACCCATTCACACAGTGTAGACCAGCAGAGGGCTTCAATGTCAGTACACCCGTTCACAGTGTTGACCAGCAGAGGGCTTCAATGTCAGTACACCCGTTCACAGTGTAGAACAGCGGAGGGCTTCAATGTCAGTACACCCGTTCACATTGTAGACCAGCGGAGGGCTTCAATGTCAGTACACCCATTCACACAGTGTAGACCAGCGGATGGCTTCAATGTCAGTACACCCGTTCACATTGTAGACCAGCAGAGGGCTTCAATGTCAGTACACCCGTTCACACAGTGTAGACCAGCGGAGGGCTTCAATGTCAGTACACTCGTTCACAGTGTAGACCAGCAGAGGGCTTCAATGTCAGTACACACGTTCACAGTGTAGACCAGCGGAGGGCTTCAATGTCAGTACACCCGTTCACAGTGTAGACCAGCGGAGGGCTTCAATGTCAGTACACCCGTTCACAGTGTAGACCAGCGGTGGGCGTCAATGTCAGTACACCCGTTCACAGTGTTGACCAGCGGAGGGCTTCAATGTCAGCACACCCGTTCACAGTGTTGACCAGCTTAGGGCTTCAATGTCAGCACACCCGTTCACAGTGTAGACCAGCGGAGGGCTTCAATGTCAGTACACCCGTTCACAGTGTAGACCATCGGAGGGCTTCAATGTCAGTACACCCGTTCACAGTGTAGACCAGCGGAGGGCTTCAATGTCAGTACACCCGTTCACAGTGTAGACCAGCGGAGGGCTTCAATGTCAGTACACCCGTTCACAGTGTAGACCAGCGGAGGGCTTCAATGTCAGCACACTCGTTCACAGTGTTGACCAGCGCAGGGCTTCAATGTCAGCACACCCGTTCACAGTGTTGACCAGCGGAGGGCTTCAATGTCAGTACACCCGTTCACAGTGCAGACCAGCGGAGGGCTTCAATGTCAGTACACCCGTTCACACAGTGTAGACCAGCGGAGGGCTTCAATGTCAGTATACCCGTTCACAGTGTAGACCAGCAGAGGGCTTCAATATCAGTACACCCGTTCACAGTTTAGACCGGCAGAGGGCTTCAATGTCAGTACACCCATTCACAGTGTAGACCAGCAGAGGGCTTCAATGTCAGTACACCCGTTCACACAGTGTAGACCAGCGGAGGGCTTCAATGTCAGTACACCCGTTCACAGTGTTGACCAGCGGAGGGCTTCAATGTCAGTACACCCGTTCACACAGTGTAGACCAGCTGAGGGCTTCAATGTCAGTACACCCATTCACACAGTGTAGACCAGCTGAGGGCTTCAACGTCAGCACACCCGTTCACAGTGTTGACCAGCGGAGGGCTTCAATGTCAGTACACCCGTTCACAGTGTAGACCAGCGTAGGGCTTCAATGTCAGTACACCCATTCACAGTGTAGACCAGCGGAGGGTTTCAATGTCAGTACACCCGTTCACACAGTGTAGACCAGCTGAGGGCTTCAATGTCAGCACACCCGTTCACACAGTGTAGACCAGCTGAGGGCTTCAATGTCAGCACACCCGTTGACAGTGTTGACCAGCGGAGGGCTTCAATGTCAGTACACCCGTTCACACAGTGTAGACCAGCTGAGGGCTTCAATGTCAGCACACCCGTTCACAGTGTTGACCAGCGGAGGGCTTCAATGTCAGTACACCCGTTCACAGTGTAGACCAGCGTAGGGCTTCAATGTCAGTACACCCGTTCACAGAGTTGACCAGCGGAGGGCTTCAATGTCAGTACACCCATTCACAGTGTAGACCAGCGGAGGGCTTCAATGTCAGTACACCCATTCACAGTGTAGACCAGCGGAGGGCTTCAATGTCAGTACACACGTTCACAGTGTTGTCCAGCGGAGGGCTTCAATGTCAGTACACCCGTTCACAGTGTAGACCAGCGGAGGGCTTCAATGTCAGTACACCCATTCACACAGTGTAGACCAGCAGAGGGCTTCAATGTCAGTACACCCGTTCACAGTGTAGACCAGCAGAGGGCTTCAATGTCAGTACACCCATTCACAGTGTAGACCAGCGGAGGGCTTCAATGTCAGTACACCCATTCACAGTGTAGACCAGCAGAGGGCTTCAATGTCAGTACACCCGTTCACAGTGTAGAGCAGCGGAGGGCTTCAATGTCAGTACACCCGTTCACAGTGTAGACCAGCGGAGGGCTTCAATATCAGTACACCCGTTCACAGTGTAGACCAGCGGAGGGCTTCAATGTCAGTACACCCGTTCACATTGTAGACCAGCGGAGGGCTTCAATGTCAGTACACCCGTTCTCAGTGTAGACCAGCGGAGGGCTTCAATGTCAGTACACCCGTTCACAGTGTAGACCAGCGGAGGGCTTCAATGTCAGTACACCCGTTCACATTGTAGACCAGCGGAGGGCTTCAATGTCAGTACACCCATTCACACAGTGTAGACCAGCGGATGGCTTCAATGTCAGTACACCCGTTCACACAGTGTAGACCTGCGGAGGGCTTCAATGTTAGTACACCCGTTCACAGTGTAGACCAGCGGAGGGCTTCAATGTCAGTACACCCGTTCACAGTGTAGACCAGAGGAGGGCTTCAATGTCAGTACACCCGTTCACAGTGTAGACAAGCAGAGGGCTTCAATGTCAGTACACCCATTCACAGTGTTGACCAGCGGAGGGCTTCAATGTAAGTACACCCATTCACATTGTTGACCAGCGGAGGGCTTCAATGTCAGTACACCCGTTCACAGTGTAGACCAGCTGAGGGCTTCAATGTCAGTACACCCATTCACACAGTGTAGACCAGCGGAGGGCTTCAATGTCAGTACACCCGTTCACACAGTGTAGACCAGCGGAGGGCTTCAATGTCAGTACACCCGTTCACAGTGTAGACCAGCAGAGGGCTTCAATGTCAGTACACCCGTTCACAGTGTAGACCAGCAGAGGGCTTCAATGTCAGTACACCCATTCACAGTGTAGACCAGCGGAGGGCTTCAATGTCAGTACACCCATTCACACAGTGTAGACCAGCAGAGGGCTACAATGTCAGTACACCCGTTCACACAGTGTAGACCAGCGGAGGGTTTCAATGTCAGTACACCCGTTCACAGTGTAGACCAGCAGAGGGCTTCAATGTCAGTACACCCGTTCACAGTGTAGACCAGCGGAGGGCTTCAATGTCAGTACACCCGTTCACAGTGTAGACCAGCGGAGGGCTTCAATGTCAGTACACCCGTTCACAGTGTAGACCAGCAGAGGGCTTCAATGTCAGTACACCCGTTTACAGTGTAGACCAGCAGAGGGCTTCAATGTCAGTACCCCCGTTCACAGTGTAGACCAGCGGAGGGCTTCAATGTCAGTACACTCGTTCACAGTGTTGACCAGCGCAGGGCTTCAATGTCAGCACACCCGTTCACAGTGTTGACCAGCGCAGGGCTTCAATGTCAGTACACCCGTTCACAGTGTAGACCAGCGGAGGGCTTCAATGTCAGTACACCCGTTCACAGTGCAGACCAGCGGAGGGCTTCAATGTCAGTACACCCGTTCACACAGTGTAGACCAGCGGAGGGCTTCAATGTCAGTACACCCGTTCACAGTGTAGACCAGCGGAGGGCTTCAATGTCAGTACACCCATTCACACAGTGTAGACCAGCAGAGGGCTTCAATGTCAGTACACCCGTTCACAGTGTTGACCAGCAGAGGGCTTCAATGTCAGTACACCCGTTCACAGTGTAGAACAGCGGAGGGCTTCAATGTCAGTACACCCGTTCACATTGTAGACCAGCGGAGGGCTTCAATGTCAGTACACCCATTCACACAGTGTAGACCAGCGGATGGCTTCAATGTCAGTACACCCGTTCACATTGTAGACCAGCAGAGGGCTTCAATGTCAGTACACCCGTTCACACAGTGTAGACCAGCGGAGGGCTTCAATGTCAGTACACTCGTTCACAGTGTAGACCAGCAGAGGGCTTCAATGTCAGTACACACGTTCACAGTGTAGACCAGCGGAGGGCTTCAATGTCAGTACACCCGTTCACAGTGTAGACCAGCGGAGGGCTTCAATGTCAGTACACCCGTTCACAGTGTAGACCAGCGGTGGGCGTCAATGTCAGTACACCCGTTCACAGTGTTGACCAGCGGAGGGCTTCAATGTCAGCACACCCGTTCACAGTGTTGACCAGCTTAGGGCTTCAATGTCAGCACACCCGTTCACAGTGTAGACCAGCGGAGGGCTTCAATGTCAGTACACCCGTTCACAGTGTAGACCATCGGAGGGCTTCAATGTCAGTACACCCGTTCACAGTGTAGACCAGCGGAGGGCTTCAATGTCAGTACACCCGTTCACAGTGTAGACCAGCGGAGGGCTTCAATGTCAGTACACCCGTTCACAGTGTAGACCAGCGGAGGGCTTCAATGTCAGCACACTCGTTCACAGTGTTGACCAGCGCAGGGCTTCAATGTCAGCACACCCGTTCACAATGTAGACCAGCGGAGGGCTTCAATGTCAGTACACCCGTTCACAGTGTTGACCAGCGGAGGGCTTCAATGTCAGCACACCCGTTCACAGTGTAGACCAGCGGAGGGCTTCAATGTCAGTACACCCGTTCACAGTGTAGACCAGCGGAGGGCTTCAATGTCAGTACACCCGTTCACAGTGTAGACCAGCGGAGGGCTTCAATGTCAGTACACCCGTTCACAGTGTAGACCAGCGGAGGGCTTCAATGTCAGCACACTCGTTCACAGTGTTGACCAGCGCAGGGCTTCAATGTCAGCACACCCGTTCACAGTGTTGACCAGCGGAGGGCTTCAATGTCAGTACACCCGTTCACAGTGCAGACCAGCGGAGGGCTTCAATGTCAGTACACCCGTTCACACAGTGTAGACCAGCGGAGGGCTTCAATGTCAGTACACCCGTTCACAGTGTAGACCAGCAGAGGGCTTCAATATCAGTACACCCGTTCACAGTTTAGACCGGCAGAGGGCTTCAATGTCAGTACACCCATTCACAGTGTAGACCAGCAGAGGGCTTCAATGTCAGTACACCCGTTCACACAGTGTAGACCAGCGGAGGGCTTCAATGTCAGTACACCCGTTCACAGTGTTGACCAGCGGAGGGCTTCAATGTCAGTACACCCGTTCACACAGTGTAGACCAGCTGAGGGCTTCAATGTCAGTACACCCATTCACACAGTGTAGACCAGCTGAGGGCATCAACGTCAGCACACCCGTTCACAGTGTTGACCAGCGGAGGGCTTCAATGTCAGTACACCCGTTCACAGTGTAGACCAGCGTAGGGCTTCAATGTCAGTACACCCATTCACAGTGTAGACCAGCGGAGGGTTTCAATGTCAGTACACCCGTTCACACAGTGTAGACCAGCTGAGGGCTTCAATGTCAGCACACCCGTTCACACAGTGTAGACCAGCTGAGGGCTTCAATGTCAGCACACCCGTTGACAGTGTTGACCAGCGGAGGGCTTCAATGTCAGTACACCCGTTCACACAGTGTAGACCAGCTGAGGGCTTCAATGTCAGCACACCCGTTCACAGTGTTGACCAGCGGAGGGCTTCAATGTCAGTACACCCGTTCACAGTGTAGACCAGCGTAGGGCTTCAATGTCAGTACACCCGTTCACAGAGTTGACCAGCGGAGGGCTTCAATGTCAGTACACCCATTCACAGTGTAGACCAGCGGAGGGCTTCAATGTCAGTACACCCATTCACAGTGTAGACCAGCGGAGGGCTTCAATGTCAGTACACACGTTCACAGTGTTGACCAGCGGAGGGCTTCAATGTCAGTACACCCGTTCACAGTGTAGACCAGCGGAGGGCTTCAATGTCAGTACACCCATTCACACAGTGTAGACCAGCAGAGGGCTTCAATGTCAGTACACCCGTTCACAGTGTAGACCAGCAGAGGGCTTCAATGTCAGTACACCCATTCACAGTGTAGACCAGCGGAGGGCTTCAATGTCAGTACACCCATTCACAGTGTAGACCAGCAGAGGGCTTCAATGTCAGTACACCCGTTCACAGTGTAGAGCAGCGGAGGGCTTCAATGTCAGTACACCCGTTCACAGTGTAGACCAGCGGAGGGCTTCAATATCAGTACACCCGTTCACAGTGTAGACCAGCGGAGGGCTTCAATGTCAGTACACCCGTTCACATTGTAGACCAGCGGAGGGCTTCAATGTCAGTACACCCGTTCTCAGTGTAGACCAGCGGAGGGCTTCAATGTCAGTACACCCGTTCACAGTGTAGACCAGCGGAGGGCTTCAATGTCAGTACACCCGTTCACATTGTAGACCAGCGGAGGGCTTCAATGTCAGTACACCCATTCACACAGTGTAGACCAGCGGATGGCTTCAATGTCAGTACACCCGTTCACACAGTGTAGACCTGCGGAGGGCTTCAATGTTAGTACACCCGTTCACAGTGTAGACCAGCGGAGGGCTTCAATGTCAGTACACCCGTTCACAGTGTAGACCAGCGGAGGGCTTCAATGTCAGTACACCCGTTCACACAGTGTAGACCAGCGGAGGGCTTCAATGTCAGTACACCCGTTCACAGTGTAGACCAGCAGAGGGCTTCAATGTCAGTACACCCGTTCACAGTGTAGACCAGCAGAGGGCTTCAATGTCAGTACACCCATTCACAGTGTAGACCAGCGGAGGGCTTCAATGTCAGTACACCCATTCACACAGTGTAGACCAGCAGAGGGCTACAATGTCAGTACACCCGTTCACACAGTGTAGACCAGCGGAGGGTTTCAATGTCAGTACACCCGTTCACAGTGTAGACCAGCAGAGGGCTTCAATGTCAGTACACCCGTTCACAGTGTAGACCAGCGGAGGGCTTCAATGTCGGTACACCCGTTCACAGTGTAGACCAGCGGAGGGCTTCAATGTCAGTACACCCGTTCACAGTGTAGACCAGCAGAGGGCTTCAATGTCAGTACACCCGTTTACAGTGTAGACCAGCAGAGGGCTTCAATGTCAGTACACCCGTTCACAGTGTAGACCAGCGGAGGGCTTCAATGTCAGTACACTCGTTCACAGTGTTGACCAGCGCAGGGCTTCAATGTCAGCACACCCGTTCACAGTGTTGACCAGCGCAGGGCTTCAATGTCAGTACACCCGTTCACAGTGTAGACCAGCGGAGGGCTTCAATGTCAGTACACCCGTTCACAGTGCAGACCAGCGGAGGGCTTCAATGTCAGTACACCCGTTCACACAGTGTAGACCAGCGGAGGGCTTCAATGTCAGTACACCCGTTCACAGTGTAGACCAGCGGAGGGCTTCAATGTCAGTACACCCATTCACACAGTGTAGACCAGCAGAGGGCTTCAATGTCAGTACACCCGTTCACAGTGTTGACCAGCAGAGGGCTTCAATGTCAGTACACCCGTTCACAGTGTAGAACAGCGGAGGGCTTCAATGTCAGTACACCCGTTCACATTGTAGACCAGCGGAGGGCTTCAATGTCAGTACACCCATTCACACAGTGTAGACCAGCGGATGGCTTCAATGTCAGTACACCCGTTCACATTGTAGACCAGCAGAGGGCTTCAATGTCAGTACACCCGTTCACACAGTGTAGACCAGCGGAGGGCTTCAATGTCAGTACACTCGTTCACAGTGTAGACCAGCAGAGGGCTTCAATGTCAGTACACACGTTCACAGTGTAGACCAGCGGAGGGCTTCAATGTCAGTACACCCGTTCACAGTGTAGACCAGCGGAGGGCTTCAATGTCAGTACACCCGTTCACAGTGTAGACCAGCGGTGGGCGTCAATGTCAGTACACCCGTTCACAGTGTTGACCAGCGGAGGGCTTCAATGTCAGCACACCCGTTCACAGTGTTGACCAGCTTAGGGCTTCAATGTCAGCACACCCGTTCACAGTGTAGACCAGCGGAGGGCTTCAATGTCAGTACACCCGTTCACAGTGTAGACCATCGGAGGGCTTCAATGTCAGTACACCCGTTCACAGTGTAGACCAGCGGAGGGCTTCAATGTCAGTACACCCGTTCACAGTGTAGACCAGCGGAGGGCTTCAATGTCAGTACACCCGTTCACAGTGTAGACCAGCGGAGGGCTTCAATGTCAGCACACTCGTTCACCGTGTTGACCAGCGCAGGGCTTCAATGTCAGCACACCCGTTCACAGTGTTGACCAGCGCAGGGCTTCAATGTCAGCACACCCGTTCACAATGTAGACCAGCGGAGGGCTTCAATGTCAGTACACCCGTTCACAGTGTTGACCAGCGGAGGGCTTCAATGTCAGCACACCCGTTCACAGTGTAGACCAGCGGAGGGCTTCAATGTCAGTACACCCGTTCACAGTGTTGACCAGCGGAGGGCTTCAATGTCAGTACACCCGTTCACAGTGTAGACCAGCGGAGTGCTTCAATGTCAGTACACTCGTTCACAGTGTAGACCAGCGGAGGGCTTCAATGTCAGTACACCCGTCCACAGTGTTGACCAGCGGAGGACTTCAATGTCAGCACACCCGTTCACAGTGTTGACCAGCGCAGGGCTTCAATGTCAGCACACCCGTTCACAGTGTAGACCAGCGGAGGGCTTCAATGTTAGTACACCCATTCACACAGTGTAGACCAGCGGAGGGCTTCAATGTCAGTACACCCATTCACACAGTGTAGACCAGCAGAGGGCTTCAATGTCAGTACACCCGTTCACACAGTGTAGACCAGCGGAGGGCTTCAATGTCAGTACACCCGTTCACAGTGTAGACCAGCAGAGGGCTTTAATG
This sequence comes from Hypanus sabinus, assembly GCF_030144855.1. NCBI lineage: Eukaryota > Metazoa > Chordata > Chondrichthyes > Myliobatiformes > Dasyatidae > Hypanus > Hypanus sabinus. The sequence goes on from NW_026779017.1 coordinate 122,976, forward strand.
TCAGTACACCCGTTCACAGTGTAGACCAGCGGAGGGCTTCAATGTCAGTACACCCGTTCACAGTGTTGACCAGCGGAGGGCTTCAATGTCAGCACACCCGCTCACAGTGTTCACCAGCGGAGGGCTTCAATGTCAGTACACCCATTCACAGTGTAGACCAGCGGAGGGCTTCAATGTCAGTACACCCATTCACACAGTGTAGACCAGCAGAGGGCTTCAATGTCAGTACACCCGTTCACACAGTGTAGACCAACGGAGGGCTTCAATGTCAGTACACCCGTTCACAGTGTAGACCAGCAGAGGGCTTCAATGTCAGTACACCCGTTCACAGTGTAGACCAGCGGAGGGCTTCAATGTCAGTACACCCGTTCACAGTGTTGACCAGCGGAGGGCTTCAATGTCAGCACACCCGCTCACAGTGTTGACCAGCGCAGGGCTTCAATGTCAGCACACCCGTTCACAGAGTAGACCAGCGGAGGGCTTCAATGTCAGTACACCCGTTCACAGTGTAGACCAGCTGAGGGCTTCAATGTCAGTACACCCATTCACAGTGTTGACCAGCGGAGGGCTTCAATGTCAGTACACCCGTTCACAGTGTAGACCAGCGGAGGGCTTCAATGTCAGTAGTCCCGTTCACAGTGTAGACCAGCAGAGGGCTTCAATGTCAGTACACCCGTTCACAGTGTAGACCAGCAGAGGGCTTCAATGTCAGTACACCCATTCACAGTGTAGACCAGCGGAGGGCTTCAATGTCAGTACACCCGTTCACAGTGTTGACCAGCAGAGGGCTTCAATGTCAGTACACCCGTTCACAGTGTTGACCAGCGGAGGGCTTCAATGTCAGTACACCCATTCACACAGTGTAGACCAGCGGAGGGCTTCAATGTCAGTACACCCATTCATACAGTGTAGACCAGCAGAGGGCTTCAATGTCAGTACACCCGTTCACACAGTGTAGACCAGCGGAGGGCTTCAATGTCAGTACACCCGTTCAGAGTGTAGACCAGCGGAGGGCTTCAATGTCAGTACACCCGTTCACAGTGTAGACCAGCGGAGGTCTTCAATGTCAGTACACCCGTTCACAGTGTGGACCAGCGGAGGGCTTCAATGTCAGTACACCCGTTCACAGTGTAGACCAGAGGAGGGCTTCAATGTCAGTACACCCGTTCACAGTGTTGACCAGCGGAGGGCTTCAATGTCAGCACACCCGTTCACAGTGTTGACCAGCGCAGGGCTTCAATGTCAGCACACCCGTTCACAGTGTTGACCAGCGCAGGGCTTCAATGTCAGCACACCCGTTCACAGTGTAGACCAGCGGAGGGTTTCAATGTCAGTACACCCGTTCACAGTGTTGACCAGCGCAGGGCTTCAATGTCAGTACACCCGTTCACAGTGTAGACCAGCGGAGGGCTTCAATGTCAGTACACCCATTCACACAGTGTAGACCAGCGGAGGGCTTCAATGTCAGTACACCCGTTCACAGTGTAGACCAGCGGAGGGCTTCAATGTCAGCACACCCGTTGACAGTGTAGACCAGCGGAGGGCTTCAATGTCAGAACACCCGTTCACAGTGTTGACCAGCGGAGGGCTTCAATGTCAGTACACCCGTTCACAGTGTAGACCAGCGGAGGGCTTCAATGTCAGTACACCCGTTCACAGTGTAGACCAGCGGAGGGCTTCAATGTCAGTACACCCGTTCACAGTGTTGACCAGCGGAGGGCTTCAATGTCAGCACACCCGTTCACAGTGTTGACCAGCGCAGGACTTCAATTTCAGCACACCCGTTCACAGTGTAGACCAGCGGAGGGCTTCAATGTCAGTACACCCGTTCACACAGTGTAGACCAGCAGAGGGCTTCAATGTCAGTACACCCATTCACACAGTGTAGACCAGCGGAGGGCTTCAATGTCAGTACACCCGTTCACAGTGTAGACCAGCAGAGGGCTTCAATGTCAGTACACCCGTTCACAGTGTAGACCAGCGGAGGGCTTCAATGTCAGTACACCCGTTCACAGTGTAGACCAGCGGAGGGCTTCAATGTCAGTACACCCGTTCACAGTGTAGACCAGCGGAGGGCTTCAATGTCAGTACACCCATTCACAGTGTTGACCAGCGGAAGGCTTCAATGTCAGTACACGTGTTCACACAGTGTAGACCAGCGGAGGGCTTCAATGTCAGTACACCCGTTCACAGTGTTGACCAGCAGAGGGCTTCAATGTCAGCACACGCGTTCACAGTGTTGAGCAGCGGAGGGCTTCAATGTCAGTACACCCATTCACAGTGTAGACCAGCAGAGGGCTTCAATGTCAGTACACCCGTTCACAGTGTAGACCAGCGGAGGGCTTCAATGTCAGTACACCCATTCACAGTGTTGACCAGCGGAGGGCTTCAATGTCAGTACACCCGTTCACAGTGTAGACCAGCGGAGGGCTTCAATGTCAGTACACCCGTTCACAGTGTAGACCAGCGGAGGGCTTCAATGTCAGTACACCCGTTCACAGTGTAGACCAGCGGAGGGCTTCAATGTCAGTACACCCATTCACAGTGTTGACCAGCGGAGGGCTTCAATGTCAGTACACCCGTTCACAGTGTAGACCAGCGGAGGGCTTCAATGTCAGTACACCCGTTCACAATGTTGACCAGCGGAGGGATTCAATGTCAGTACACCCATTCACACAGTGTAGACCAGCGGAGGGCTTCAATGTCAGCACACCCGTTGACAGTGTAGACCAGCGGAGGGCTTCAATGTCAGTACACCCGTTCACAGTGTTGACCAGCGGAGGGCTTCAATGTCAGTACACCCGTTCACAGTGTAGACCAGCGGAGGGCTTCAATGTCAGTACACCCGTTCAGTGTAGACCAGCGGAGGGCTTCAATGTCAGTACACCCGTTCACAGTGTTGACCAGCGGAGGGCTTCAATGTCAGCACACCCGTTCACAGTGTTGACCAGCGCAGGACTTCAATGTCAGCACACCCGTTCACAGTGTAGACCAGCGGAGGGCTTCAATGTCAGTACACCCGTTCACACAGTGTAGACCAGCAGAGGGCTTCAATGTCAGTACACCCGTTCACACAGTGTAGACCAGCGGAGGGCTTCAATGTCAGTACACCCGTTCACAGTGTTGACCAGCAGAGGGCTTCAATGTCAGCACACCCGTTCACAGTGTTGAGCAGCGGAGGGCTTCAATGTCAGTACACCCATTCACAGTGTAGACCAGCAGAGGGCTTCAATGTCAGTACACCCGTTCACAGTGTAGACCAGCGGAGGGCTTCAATGTCAGTACACCCATTCACAGTGTTGACCAGCGGAGGGCTTCAATGTCAGTACACCCGTTCACAGTGTAGACTAGCGGAGGGCTTCAATGTCAGTACACCCGTTCACAGTGTAGACCAGCGGAGGGCTTCAATGTCAGTACACCCGTTCACAGTGTAGACCAGCGGAGGGCTTCAATGTCAGTACACCCGTTCACAGTGTAGACCAGCGGAGGGCTTCAATGTCAGTACACCCATTCACAGTGTTGACCAGCGGAGGGCTTCAATGTCAGTACACCCGTTCACAGTGTAGACCAGCGGAGGGCTTCAATGTCAGTACACCTGTTCACAATGTTGACCAGCGGAGGGATTCAATGTCAGTACACCCATTCACACAGTGTAGACCAGCGGAGGGCTTCAATGTCAGCACACCCGTTGACAGTGTAGACCAGCGGAGGGCTTCAATGTCAGTACACCCGTTCACAGTGTTGACCAGCGGAGGGCTTCAATGTCAGTACACCCGTTCACAGTGTAGACCAGCGGAGGGCTTCAATGTCAGTACACCCGTTCAGTGTAGAGCAGCGGAGGGCTTCAATGTCAGTACACCCGTTCACAGTGTTGACCAGCGGAGGGCTTCAATGTCAGCACACCCGTTCACAGTGTTGACCAGCGCAGGACTTCAATGTCAGCACACCCGTTCACAGTGTAGACCAGCGGAGGGCTTCAATGTCAGTATACCCGTTCACACAGTGTAGACCAGCAGAGGGCTTCAATGTCAGTACACCCGTTCACACAGTGTAGACCAGCGGAGGGCTTCAATGTCAGTACACCCGTTCACAGTGTAGACCAGCAGAGGGCTTCAATGTCAGTACACCCGTTCACAGTGTAGACCAGCGGAGGGCTTCAATGTCAGTACACCCGTTCACAGTGTAGACCAGCGGAGGGCTTCAATGTCAGTACACCCGTTCACAGTGTAGACCAGCGGAGGGCTTCAATGTCAGTACACCCATTCACAGTGTTGACCAGCGGAGGGCTTCAATGTCAGTACACGTGTTCACACAGTGTAGACCAGCGGAGGGCTTCAATGTCAGTACACCCGTTCACAGTGTAGACCAGCGGAGGGCTTCAATGTCGGTACAACCGTTCACAGTGTTGACCAGCGGAGGGCTTCAATGTCAGCACACCCGCTCACAGTGTTCACCAGCGGAGGGCTTCAATGTCAGTACACCCATTCACAGTGTAGACCAGCGGAGGGCTTCAATGTCAGTACACCCATTCACACAGTGTAGACCAGCAGAGGGCTTCAATGTCAGTACACCCGTTCACACAGTGTAGACCAGCGGAGGGCTTCAATGTCAGTACACCCGTTCACAGTGTAGACCAGCAGAGGGCTTCAATGTCAGTACACCCGTTCACAGTGTAGACCAGCGGAGGGCTTCAAAGTCAGTACACCCGTTCACAGTGTTGACCAGCGGAGGGCTTCAATGTCAGCACACCCGCTCACAGTGTTGACCAGCGCAGGGCTTCAATGTCAGCACACCCGTTCACAGTGTAGACCAGCGGAGGGCTTCAATGTCGGTACACCCGTTCACAGTGTTGACCAGCGGAGGGCTTCAATGTCAGCACACCCGCTCACAGTGTTCACCAGCGGAGGGCTTCAATGTCAGTACACCCATTCACAGTGTAGACCAGCGGAGGGCTTCAATGTCAGTACACCCATTCACACAGTGTAGACCAGCAGAGGGCTTCAATGTCAGTACACCCGTTCACACAGTGTAGACCAGCGGAGGGCTTCAATGTCAGTACACCCGTTCACAGTGTAGACCAGCAGAGGGCTTCAATGTCAGTACACCCGTTCACAGTGTAGACCAGCGGAGGGCTTCAATGTCAGTACACCCGTTCACAGTGTTGACCAGCGGAGGGCTTCAATGTCAGCACACCCGCTCACAGTGTTGACCAGCGCAGGGCTTCAATGTCAGCACACCCGTTCACAGTGTAGACCAGCGGAGGGCTTCAATGTCAGTACACCCGTTCACAGTGTAGACCAGCTGAGGGCTTCAATGTCAGTACACCCATTCACAGTGTTGACCAGCGGAGGGCTTCAATGTCAGTACACCCGTTCACAGTGTAGACCAGCGGAGGGCTTCAATGTCAGTACACCCGTTCACAGTGTAGACCAGCAGAGGGCTTCAATGTCAGTACACCCGTTCACAGTGTAGACCAGCAGAGGGCTTCAATGTCAGTACACCCATTCACAGTGTAGACCAGCGGAGGGCTTCAATGTCAGTACACCCGTTCACAGTGTTGACCAGCAGAGGGCTTCAATGTCAGTACACCCGTTCACAGTGTTGACCAGCGGAGGGCTTCAATGTCAGTACACCCATTCACACAGTGTAGACCAGCGGAGGGCTTCAATGTCAGTACACCCATTCATACAGTGTAGACCAGCAGAAGGCTTCAATGTCAGTACACCCGTTCACACAGTGTAGACCAGCGGAGGGCTTCAATGTCAGTACACCCGTTCAGAGTGTAGACCAGCGGAGGGCTTCAATGTCAGTACACCCGTTCACAGTGTAGACCAGCGGAGGGCTTCAATGTCAGTACACCCGTTCACAGTGTGGACCAGCGGAGGGCTTCAATGTCAGTACACCCGTTCACAGTGTAGACCAGAGGAGGGCTTCAATGTCAGTACACCCGTTCACAGTGTTGACCAGCGGAGGGCTTCAATGTCAGCACACCCGTTCACAGTGTTGACCAGCGCAGGGCTTCAATGTCAGCACACCCGTTCACAGTGTTGACCAGCGCAGGGCTTCAATGTCAGCACACCCGTTCACAGTGTAGACCAGCGGAGGGTTTCAATGTCAGTACACCCGTTCACAGTGTTGACCAGCGCAGGGCTTCAATGTCAGTACACCCGTTCACAGTGTAGACCAGCGGAGGGCTTCAATGTCAGTACACCCATTCACACAGTGTAGACCAGCGCAGGGCTTCAATGTCAGTACACCCGTTCACAGTGTAGACCAGCGGAGGGCTTCAATGTCAGCACACCCGTTGACAGTGTAGACCAGCGGAGGGCTTCAATGTCAGTACAACTGTTCACAGTGTAGACAAGCGGAGGGCTTCAATATCAGTACACCCGTTCACACAGTGTAGACCAGCAGAGGGCTTCAATGTCAGTACACCCGTTCACTGTGTTGACCAGCGGAGAGCTTCAATGTCAGTACACCCGTTCACAGTGTAGACCAGCGGAGGGCTTCAATGTCAGTACACCCGTTCACAGTGTAGACCAGCGGAGGGCTTCAATGTCAGTACACCCATTCACAGTGTAGACCAGCGGAGGGCTTCAATGTCAGTACACCCGTTCACACAGTGTAGACCAGCGGAGGGCTTCAATGTCAGCACACCCGCTCACAGTGTTGACCAGCGCAGTACTTCAATTTCAGCACACCCGTTCACAGTGTAGACCAGCGGAGAGCTTCAATGTCAGTACACCCATTCACAGTGTAGACCAGCGGAGGGCTTCAATGTCAGTACACCCGTTCACACAGTGTTGACCAGCGGAGGGCTTCAATGTCAGTACACCCGTTCACACAGTGTAGACCAGCAGAGGGCTTCAATGTCAGTACACCCATTCACACAGTGTAGACCAGCGGAGGGCTTCAATGTCAGTACACCCGTTCACAGTGTAGACCAGCGGAGGGCTTCAATGTCAGTACACCCGTTCACAGTGTAGACCAGCGGAGGGCTTCAATATCAGTACACCCGTTCACAGTGTAGACCAGCGGAGGGCTTCAATGTCAGTACACCCGTTCACAGTGTAGACCAGCGGAGGGCTTCAATGTCAGTACACCCATTCACAGTGTTGACCAGCGGAAGGCTTCAATGTCAGTACACGTGTTCACACAGTGTAGACCAGCGGAGGGCTTCAATGTCAGTACACCCGTTCACAGTGTTGACCAGCAGAGGGCTTCAATGTCAGCACACCCGTTCACAGTGTTGAGCAGCGGAGGGCTTCAATGTCAGTACACCCATTCACAGTGTAGACCAGCAGAGGGCTTCAATGTCAGTACACCCGTTCACAGTGTAGACCAGCGGAGGGCTTCAATATCAGTACACCCATTCACAGTGTTGACCAGCGGAGGGCTTCAATGTCAGTACACCCGTTCACAGTGTAGACTAGCGGAGGGCTTCAATGTCAGTACACCCGTTCACAGTGTAGACCAGCGGAGGGCTTCAATGTTAGTACACCCGTTCACAGTGTAGACCAGCGGAGGGCTTCAATGTCAGTACACCCGTTCACAGTGTAGACCAGCGGAGGGCTTCAATGTCAGTACACCCATTCACAGTGTTGACCAGCGGAGGGCTTCAATGTCAGTACACCCGTTCACAGTGTAGACCAGCGGAGGGCTTCAATGTCAGTACACCCGTTCACAATGTTGACCAGCGGAGGGATTCAATGTCAGTACACCCGTTCACACAGTGTAGACCAGCGGAGGGCTTCAATGTCAGCACACCCGTTGACAGTGTAGACCAGCGGAGGGCTTCAATGTCAGTACACCCGTTCACAGTGTTGACCAGCGGAGGGCTTCAATGTCAGTACACCCGTTCACAGTGTAGACCAGCGGAGGGCTTCAATGTCAGTACACCCGTTCAGTGTAGACCAGCGGAGGGCTTCAATGTCAGTACACCCGTTCACAGTGTTGACCAGCGGAGGGCTTCAATGTCAGCACACCCGTTCACAGTGTTGACCAGCGCAGGACTTCAATGTCAGCACACCCGTTCACAGTGTAGACCAGCGGAGGGCTTCAATGTCAGTACACCCGTTCACACAGTGTAGACCAGCAGAGGGCTTCAATGTCAGTACACCCGTTCACACAGTGTAGACCAGCGGAGGGCTTCAATGTCAGTACACCCGTTCACAGTGTAGACCAGCAGAGGGCTTCAATGTCAGTACACCCGTTCACAGTGTAGACCAGCGGAGGGCTTCAATGTCAGTACACCCGTTCACAGTGTAGACCAGCGGAGGGCTTCAATGTCAGTACACCCGTTCACAGTGTAGACCAGCGGAGGGCTTCAATGTCAGTACACCCATTCACAGTGTTGACCAGCGGAGGGCTTCAATGTCAGTACACGTGTTCACACAGTGTAGACCAGCGGAGGGCTTCAATGTCAGTACACCCGTTCACAGTGTTGACCAGCAGAGGGCTTCAATGTCAGCACACCCGTTCACAGTGTTGACCAGCGGAGGGCATCAATGTCAGTACACCCGTTCACAGTGTAGACCAGCGGAGGGCTTCAATGTCAGTACACCCAATCACAATGTAGACCAGCGGAGGGCTTCAATGTCAGTACACCCGTTCACAGTGTAGACCAGCGGAGGGCTTCAATCTCAGTACACCCATTCACAATGTAGACCAGCGGAGGGCTTCAATGTCAGTACACCCGTTCACAGTGTAGACCAGCGGAGGGCTTCAATGTCAGTACACCCATTCACAGTGTTGACCAGCGGAGGGCTTCAATGTCAGTACACCCGTTCACAGTGTAGACCAGCGGAGGGCTTCAATGTCAGTACACCCATTCACAATGTAGACCAGCGGAGGGCTTCAATGTCAGTACACCCGTTCACAGTGTAGACCAGCAGAGGGCTTCAATGTCAGTACACCCGTTCACAGTGTAGACCAGCGGAGGGCTTCAATGTCAGTACACCCATTCACAATGTAGACCAGCGGAGGGCTTCAATGTCAGTACACCCGTTCACAGTGTAGACCAGCGGAGGGCTTCAATGTCAGTACACCCATTCACAGTGTTGACCAGCGGAGGGCTTCAATGTCAGTACTCCCGTTCACAGTGTTGACCAGCGGAGGGCTTCAAATGCAGTACACCCGTTCACAGTGTAGACCAGCAGAGGGCTTCAATGTCAGTACACCCATTCACAGCGTAGACCAGCGGAGGGCTTCAATGTCAGTACACACGTTTACAGTGTAGACCAGCGGAGGGCTTCAATGTCAGTACACCCGTTCACAGTGTAGACCAGCAGAGGGCTTCAATGTCAGTACACCCGTTCACAGTGTAGACCAGCTGAGGGCTTCAATGTCAGTACACCCGTTCACAGTGTTGACCAGCGGAGGGCTTCAAATGCAGTACACCCGTTCACAGTGTAGACCAGCGGAGGGCTTCAATGTCAGTACACCCGTTCACACAGTGTAGACCAGCGGAGGGCTTCAATGTCAGTACACCCGTTCACAGTGTTGACCAGTGGAGGGCTTCAAATGCAGTACACCCGTTCACAGTGTAGACCAGCAGAGGGCTTCAATGTCAGTACAGCCATTCACAGTGTAGACCGGCGGAGGGCTTCAATGTCAGTACACCCATTCTCACAGTGTAGAGCAGCAGAGGGCTTCAATGTCAGTACACCCGTTCACACAGTGTAGACCAGCGGAGGGCTTCAATGTCAGTACACCCATTCACAGTGTTGACCAGCGGAGGGCCTCAATGTCAGTACACCCGTTCACAGTGTAGACCAGCGGAGGGCTTCAATGTCAGTACACCCGTTCACAGTGTAGACCAGCGGAGGGCTTCAATGTCAGTACACCCGTTGACAGTGTAGACCAGCGGAGGGCCTCAATGTCAGTACACCCGTTCACAGTGTAGACCAGCGGAGGGCTTCAAATGCAGTACACCCGTTCACACAGTGTAGACCAGCGGAGGGCTTCAATGTCAGTACACCCATTCACAGTGTTGACCAGCGGAGGGCCTCAATGTCAGTACACCCGTTCACAGTGTAGACCAGCGGAGGGCTTCAATGTCAGTACACCCCTTCACAGTGTAGACCAGCGGAGGGCTTCAATGTCAGTACACCCATTCACAGTGTTGACCAGCGGAGGGCCTCAATGTCAGTACACCCGTTCACAGTGTAGACCAGCGGAGGGCTTCAATGTCAGTACACCCGTTCACAGTGTAGACCAGCGGAGGGCTTCAATGTCAGTACACCCGTTCACAGTGTTGACCAGCGGAGGGCTTCAAATGCAGTACACCCGTTCACACAGTGTAGACCAGCGGAGGGCTTCAATGTCAGTACACCCATTCACAGTGTAGACCAGCGGAGGGCTTCAATGTCAGTACACCCGTTCACAGTGTAGACCAGCGGAGGGCCTCAATGTCAGTACACCCGTTCACAGTGTAGACCAGCGGAGGGCTTCAAATGCAGTACACCCGTTCACACAGTGTAGACCAGCGGAGGGCTTCAATGTCAGTACACCCATTCACAGTGTTGACCAGCGGAGGGCCTCAATGTCAGTACACCCGTTCACAGTGTAGACCAGCGGAGGGCTTCAATGTCAGTACACCCGTTCACAGTGTAGACCAGCGGAGGGCTTCAATGTCAGTACACCCGTTCACAGTGTTGACCAGCGGAGGGCTTCAATGTCAGTACACCCATTCACACAGTGTAGACCAGCAGAGGGCTTCAATGTCAGTACACCCGTTCACAGTGTTGACCAGCAGAGGGCTTCAATGTCAATACACCCGTTCACAGTGTAGACCAGTGGAGGGCTTCAATGTCATTACACCAGTTCACAGTGTAGACCAGCGGAGGGCTTCAAATGCAGTACACCCGTTCACAGTGTAGACCAGCGGAGGGCTTCAACGTCAGTACACCCGTTCCCACAGTGTTGACCAGCGGAGGGCTTCAATGTCAGTACACCCGTTCACAGTGTAGACCAGCGGAGGGCTTCAATGTCAGTACACCCGTTCACAGTGTAGACCAGCGGAGGGCTTCAATGTCAGTACACCCGTTCACAGTGTAGACCAGCGGAGGGCTTCAATGTCAGTACACCCGTTCACAGTGTAGACAAGTGGAGGGCTTCAATGTCAGTACACTCGTTCACAGTGTAGACCAGCGGAGAGCTTCAATGTCAGTACACCCATTCACAGTGTTGACCAGCGGAGGGCTTCAATGTCAGTACACCCGTTCACACAGTGTAGACCAGCGGAGGGCTTCAATGTCAGTACACCCGTTCACAGTGTTGACCAGTGGAAGGCTTCAATGTCAGTACACCCATTCAGACAGTGCAGACCAGCGGAGGGCTTCAATGTCAGTACACCCGTTCACATTGTAGAACAGCGGAGGGCTTCAATGTCAGTACACCCGTTCACAGTGTAGACCAGCAGAGGGCTTCAATGACAGTACACCCGTTCACAGTGTAGACCAGCGGAGGGCTTCAATGTCAGTACACCCGTTCACAGTGTTGACCAGCGGAGGGCTTTAAATGCAGTACACCCGTTCACAGTGTAGACCGGCAGAGGGCTTTAATGTCAGTACACCCATTCACAGTGTAGACCAGCGGAGAGCTTCAATGTCAGTACACCCGTTCACACAGTGCAGACCAGCGGAGGGATTCAATGTCAGTACACCCATTGACACAGTGTAGACCAGCGGAGGGCTTCAATGTCAGTACACCCATTCACACAGTGTAGACCAGCGGAGGGCTTCAATGTAAGTACACCCATTCACAGTGTTGACCAGCGGAGGGCTTCAATGTCAGTACACCCATTCACACAGTGTAGACCAGCGGAGGGCTTCAATGTCAGTACACCCGTTCACAGTGTAGACCAGCAGAGGGCTTCAATGTCAGTACACCCATTCACACAGTGTAGACCAGCAGAGGGCTTCAATGTCAGTACACCCCTTCACAGTGTAGACCAGCGGAGGGCTTCAATGTCAGTACACCCATTCACAGTGTTGACCAGCGGAGGGCTTCAATGTCAGTACACCCGTTCACAGTGTAGACCAGCGGAGGGCTTCAATGTCAGTACACCCATTCACAGTGTAGACCAGCGGAGGGTTTCAATGTCAGCACACCCGTTCACAGTGTTGACCAGCGGAGGGCTTCAATGTCAGCACACCCGTTCACAGTGTAGACCAGCGGAGGGCTTCAATGACAGTACACCCGTTCACAGTGTAGACAAGTGGAGGGCTTCAATGTCAGTACACTCGTTCACAGTGTAGACCAGCGGAGAGCTTCAATGTCAGTACACCCATTCACAGTGTTGACCAGCGGAGGGCTTCAATGTCAGTACACCCGTTCACACAGTGTAGACCAGCGGAGGGCTTCAATGTCAGTACACCCGTTCACAGTGTTGACCAGTGGAAGGCTTCAATGTCAGTACACCCATTCACACAGTGCAGACCAGCGGAGGGCTTCAATGTCAGTACACCCGTTCACAGTGTAGACCAGCGGAGGGCTTCAATGTCAGTACACCCGTTCACAGTGTAGACCAGCAGAGGGCTTCAATGTCAGTATACCCGTTCACAGTGTAGACCAGCGGAGGGCTTCAATGTCAGTACACCCGTTCACAGTGTTGACCAGCGGAGGGCTTTAAATGCAGTACACCCGTTCACAGTGTAGACCGGCAGAGGGCTTCAATGTCAGTACACCCATTCACAGTGTAGACCAGCGGAGGGCTTCAATGTCAGTACACCCGTTCACACAGTGCAGACCAGCGGAGGGCTTCAATGTCAGTACACCCATTCACACAGTGTAGACCAGCGGAGGGCTTCAATGTCAGTACACCCATTCACACAGTGTAGACCAGCGGAGGGCTTCAATGTCAGTACACCCATTCACACAGTGTAGACCAGCAGAGGGCTTCAATGTCAGTACACCCCTTCACAGTGTAGACCAGCGGAGGGCTTCAATGTCAGTACACCCATTCACAGTGTTGACCAGCGGAGGGCTTCAATGTCAGTACACCCATTCACAGTGTAGACCAACGGAGGGCTTCAATGTCAGTACACCCGTTCACAGTGTTGACCAGCGGAGGGCTTAAATGTCAGTACACCCATTCACACAGTGTAGACCAGCAGAGGGCTTCAATGTCAGTACACCCGTTCACAGTGTTGACCAGCAGAGGGTTTCAATGTCAATACACCCGTTCACAGTGTAGACCAGCGGAGGGCTTCAATGTCATTACACCAGTTCACAGTGTAGACCAGCGGAGGGCTTCAAATGCAGTACACCCGTTCACAGTGTAGACCAGCGGAGGGCTTCAACGTCAGTACACCCGTTCCCACAGTGTTGAACAGCGGCGGGCTTCAATGTCAGTACACCCGTTCACAGTGTAGACCAGCGGAGGGCTTCAATGTCAGTACACCCGTTCACAGTGTAGACCAGCGGAGGGCTTCAATGTCAGTACACCCGTTCACAGTGTAGACCAGCGGAGGGCTTCAATGTCAGCACACCCGTTCACAGTGTTGACCAGCGGAGGGCTTCAATGTCAGTACACCCGTTCACAGTGTTGACCAGCGGAGGGCTTCAATGTCAGCACACCCGTTCACAGTGTAGACCAGCGGAGGGCTTCAATGTCAGTACACCCGTTCACAGTGTAGACCAGCGGAGGGCTTCAATGTCAGTACACCCGTTCACAGTGTAGACCAGCGGAGAGCTTCAATGACAGTACACCCGTTCACAGAGTTGACCAGCGGAGGGCTTCAATGTCAGTACACTCGTTCACAGTGTAGACCAGCGGAGAGCTTCAATGTCAGTACACCCATTCACAGTGTTGACCAGCGGAGGGCTTCAATGTCAGTACACCCGTTCACACAGTGTAGACCAGCGGAGGGCTTCAATGTCAGTACACCCGTTCACAGTGTTGACCAGTGGAAGGCTTCAATGTCAGTACACCCATTCACACAGTGCAGACCAGCGGAGGGCTTCAATGTCAGTACACCGTTCACAGTGTAGACCAGCGGAGGGCTTCAATGTCAGTACACCCGTTCACAGTATAGACCAGCAGAGGGCTTCAATGTCAGTATACCCGTTCACAGTGTAGACTAGCGGAGGGCTTCAATGTCAGTACACCCGTTCACAGTGTTGACCTGCGGAGGGCTTTAAATGCAGTACACCCGTTCACAGTGTAGACCAGCAGAGGGCTTCAATGTCAGTACACCCATTCACAGTGTAGACCAGCGGAGGGCTTCAATGTCAGTACACCCGTTCACACAGTGCAGACCAGCGGAGGGCTTCAATGTCAGTACACCCATTCACACAGTGTAGACCAGCGGAGGGCTTCAATGTCAGTACACCCATTCACACAGTGTAGACCAGCGGAGGGCTTCAATGTCAGTACACCCATTCACACAGTGTAGACCAGCAGAGGGCTTCAATGTCAGTACACCCCTTCACAGTGTAGACCAGCGGAGGGCTTCAATGTCAGTACACCCATTCACAGTGTTGACCAGCGGAGGGCATCAATGTCAGTACACCCGTTCACAGTGTAGACCAGCGGAGGGCTTCAATGTCAGTACACCCGTTCACAGTGTTGACCAGCGGAGGGCTTAAATGTCAGTACACCCATTCACACAGTGTAGACCAGCAGAGGGCTTCAATGTCAGTACACCCGTTCACAGTGTTGACCAGCAGAGGGTTTCAATGTCAATACACCCGTTCACAGTGTAGACCAGCGGAGGGCTTCAATGTCATTACACCAGTTCACAGTGTAGACCAGCGGAGGGCTTCAAATGCAGTACACCCGTTCACAGTGTAGACCAGCGGAGGGCTTCAACGTCAGTACACCCGTTCCCACAGTGTTGAACAGCGGCGGGCTTCAATGTCAGTACACCCGTTCACAGTGTAGACCAGCGGAGGGCTTCAATGTCAGTACACCCGTTCACAGTGTAGACCAGCGGAGGGCTTCAATGTCAGTACACCCGTTCACAGTGTAGACCAGCGGAGGGCTTCAATGTCAGCACACCCGTTCACAGTGTTGACCAGCGGAGGGCTTCAATGTCAGTACACCCGTTCACAGTGTTGACCAGCGGAGGGCTTCAATGTCAGCACACCCGTTCACAGTGTAGACCAGCGGAGGGCTTCAATGTCAGTACACCCGTTCACAGTGTAGACCAGCGGAGGGCTTCAATGTCAGTACACCCGTTCACAGTGTAGACCAGCGGAGAGCTTCAATGTCAGTACACCCGTTCACAGTGTTGACCAGCGGAGGGCTTTAATTTCAGTACACCCGTTCACAGTGTAGACAAGTGGAGGGCTTCAATGTCAGTACACTCGTTCACAGTGTAGACCAGCGGAGAGCTTCAATGTCAGTACACCCATTCACAGTGTAGACCAGCGGAGGGCTTCAATGTCAGTACAGCCGTTCACAGTGTAGACCAGCGGAGAGCTTCAATGTCAGTACACCCATTCACAGTGTTGACCAGCGGAGGGCTTCAATGTCAGTACACCAATTCACCGTGTAGACCAGCGGAGGGCTTCAATGTCAGTACACCCGTTCACACATTGCAGACCAGCGGAGGGCCTCAATGTCAGTACACCCAGTCACACAGTGTAGACCAGCGGATGGCTTCAATGTCAGTACACCCATCCACACTGTAGACCAGCGGAGGGCTTCAGTGTCAGTACACCCGTTCACAGTGTAGACCAGCAGAGGGCTTCAATGTCAGTACACCCGTTCACAGTGTAGACCAGCGGAGGGCTTCAAATGCAGTACACCCGTTCACAGTGTAGACCAGCGGAGGGCTTCAATGTCAGTACACCCGTTCACAGTGTTGACCAGCGGAGGGCTTCAAATGCAGTACACCCGTTCACAGTGTAGACCAGCAGAGGGCTTCAATGTCAGTACACCCATTCACACTGTAGACCAGCGGAGGGCTTCAATGTCAGTACACCCGTTTACAGTGTAGACCAGCGGAGGGCTTCAATGTCAGTACACCCGTTCACAGTGTAGACCAGCAGAGGGCTTCAATGTCAGTACACCCGTTCACAGTGTAGACCAGCGGAGGGCTTGAATGTCAGTACACCCGTTCACAGTGTTGACCAGCGGAGGGCTTCAAATGCAGTACACCCGTTCACAGTGTAGACCAGCGGAGGGCTTCAATGTCAGTACACCCGTTCACACAGTGTAGAACAGCGGAGGGCTTGAATGTCAGTACACCCGTTCACAGTGTTGACCAGTGGAGGGCTTCAAATGCAGTACACCCGTTCACAGTGTAGACCAGCAGAGGGCTTCAATGTCAGTACAGCCATTCACAGTGTAGACAAGCGGAGGGCTTCAATGTCATTACACCAGTTCACAGTGTAGACCAGCGGAGGGCTTCAAATGCAGTACACCCGTTCACAGTGTAGACCAGCGGAGGGCTTCAACGTCAGTACACCCGTTCCCACAGTGTTGAACAGCGGCGGGCTTCAATGTCAGTACACCCGTTCACAGTGTAGACCAGCGGAGGGCTTCAATGTCAGTACACCCGTTCACAGTGTAGACCAGCGGAGGGCTTCAATGTCAGTACACCCGTTCACAGTGTTGACCAGCGGAGGGCTTCAATGTCAGTACACCCGTTCACAGTGTTGACCAGCGGAGGGCTTCAATGTCAGCACACCCGTTCACAGTGTAGACCAGCGCAGGGCTTCAATGTCAGTACACCCGTTCACAGTGTAGACAAGTGGAGGGCTTCAATGTCAGTACACTCGTTCACAGTGTAGACCAGCGTAGAGCTTCAATGTCAGTACACCCATTCACAGTGTAGACCAGCGGAGGGCTTCAATGTCAGTACACCCGTTCACAGTGTAGACCAGCGGAGAGCTTCAATGTCAGTACACCCATTCACAGTGTTGACCAGCGGAGGGCTTCAATGTCAGTACACCAATTCACCGTGTAGACCAGCGGAGGGCTTCAATGTCAGTACACCCGTTCACACATTGCAGACCAGCGGAGGGCTTCAATGTCAGTACACCCAGTCACACAGTGTAGACCAGCGGATGGCTTCAATGTCATTACACCCATCCACACTGTAGACCAGCGGAGGGCTTCAGTGTCAGTACACCCGTTCACAGTGTAGACCAGCAGAGGGCTTCAATGTCAGTACACCCGTTCACAGTGTAGACCAGCGGAGGGCTTCAAATGCAGTACACCCGTTCACAGTGTAGACCAGCGGAGGGCTTCAATGTCAGTACACCCGTTCACAGTGTTGACCAGCGGAGGGCTTCAAATGCAGTACACCCGTTCACAGTGTAGACCAGCAGAGGGCTTCAATGTCAGTACACCCATTCACACTGTAGACCAGCGGAGGGCTTCAATGTCAGTACACCCGTTTACAGTGTAGACCAGCGGAGGGCTTGAATGTCAGTACACCCGTTCACAGTGTTGACCAGCGGAGGGCTTCAAATGCAGTACACCCGTTCACAGTGTAGACCAGCGGAGGGCTTCAATGTCAGTACACCCGTTCACACAGTGTAGAACAGCGGAGGGCTTCAATGTCAGTACACCCGTTCACAGTGTAGACCAGCGGAGGGCTTGAATGTCAGTACACCCGTTCACAGAGTTGACCAGCGGAGGGCTTCAAATGCAGTACACCCTTTCACAGTGTAGACCAGCGGAGGGCTTCAATGTCAGTACACCCGTTCACACAGTGTAGAACAGCGGAGGGCTTCAATGTCAGTACACCCGTTCACAGTGTTGACCAGTGGAGGGCTTCAAATGCAGTACACCCGTTCACAGTGTAGACCAGCAGAGGGCTTCAATGTCAGTACAGCCATTCACAGTGTAGACAAGCGGAGGGCTTCAATGTCAGTACACCCATTCTCACAGTGTAGACCAGCGGAGGGCTTCAATGTCAGTACACCCGTTCACAGTGTAGACCAGCGGAGGGCTTCAAATGCAGTACACCCGTTCACACAGTGTAGACCAGCGGAGGGCTTCAATGTCAGTACACCCATTCACAGTGTTGACCAGCGGAGGGCTTCAATGTCAATACACCCGTTCACAGTGTAGACCAGCGGAGGGCTTCAATGTCAGTACACCCGTTCACAGTGTAGACCAGTGGAGGGCTTTAATGTCAGTACACCCATTCACACAGTGTAGACCAGCGGAGGGCTTCAATGTCAGTACACCCGTTCACAGTGTAGACCAGCGGAGGGCTTCAATGTCAGTACACCCGTTCACAGTGTTGACCAGCCGAGGGCTTCAATGTCAGTACACCCGTTCACAGTGTAGACCAGCGGAGGGCTTCAATGTCAGTACACCCGTTCACAGTGTTGACCAGCGGAGGGCTTCAATGTCAGTACACCCGTTCACAGTGTAGACCAGCGGAGGGCTTCAATATCAGTACACCCGTTCACAGTGTAGACCAGCGGAGGGCTTCAATGTCAATACACCCATTCACAGTGTTGACCAGTGGAGGGCTTCAATGTCAGCACACCCGTTCACAGTGTTGACCAGCGCAGGGCTTCAATGTCAGCACACCCGTTCACAGTGTAGACCAGCGGAGGGCCTCAATGTCAGTACACCCGTTCACAGTTTAGACCAGCGGAGGGCTTCAATGTCAGTACACCCATTCACAGTGTTGACCAGCGGAGGGCTTCAATGTCAGTACACCCGTTCACACAGTGTAGACCAGCGGAGGGTTTCAATGTCAGTACATCCGTTCACAGAGTTGACCAGCAGAGGGCTTCAATGTCAGCACACCCGTTCACAGTGTAGACCAGCGGAGGGCTTCAATGTCAGTACACCCATTCACACAGTGTAGACCAGCGGAGGGCTTCAATGTCAGCACACCCGTTCACAGTGTAGACCAGCGGAGGGCTTCAATGTCAGTACACCCGTTCACAGTGTAGACCAGCGGAGGGCTTCAATGTCAGTACACCCATTCACAGTGTTGACCAGCGGAGGGCTTCAATGTCAGTACACCCGTTCACACAGTGTAGACCAGCGGAGGGCTTCAATGTCAGTACACCCGTTCACAGTGTTGACCAGCGGAGGTCTTCAATGTCAGTACACCCGTTCACAGTGTTGACCAGCAGAGGGCTTCAATGTCAGTACACCCGTTCACAGTGTAGACCAGCGGAGGGCTTCAATGTCAGTACACCCGTTCACAGTGTAGACCAGCGGAGGGCTTCAAATGCAGTACACCCGTTCACAGTGTAGACCATCGGAGGGCTTCAATGTCAGTACACCCGTTCACAGTGTTGACCAGCGGAGGGCTTCAAATGCAGTACACCCGTTCACAGTGTAGACCAGTAGAGGGCTTCAATGTCAGTACACCCATTCACAGTGTAGACCAGCGGAGGGCTTCAATGTCAGTACACCCGTTTACAGTGTAGACCAGCGGAGGGCTTCAATGTCAGTACACCCGTTCACAGTGTAGACCAGCAGAGGGCTTCAATGTCAGTACACCCGTTAACAGTGTAGACCAGCGGAGGGCTTCAATGTCAGTACACCCGTTCACAGTGTTGACCAGCGGAGGGCTTCAAATGCAGTACACCCGTTCACAGTGTAGACCATCGGAGGGCTTCAATGTCAGTACACCCGTTCACACAGTGTAGAACAGCGGAGGGCTTCAATGTCAGTACACGCGTTCACAGTGTTGACCAGTGGAGGGCTTCAAATGCAGTACACCCGTTCACAGTGTAGACCAGCGGAGGGCTTCAATGTCAGTACACCCGTTCACAGTGTTGACCAGCGGAGGGCTTCAAATGCAGTACACCCGTTCACAGTGTAGACCAGCAGAGGGCTTCAATGTCAGTACACCCATTCACACTGTAGACCAGCGGAGGGCTTCAATGTCAGTACACCCGTTTACAGTGTAGACCAGCGGAGGGCTTCAATGTCAGTACACCCGTTCACAGTGTAGACCAGCAGAGGGCTTCAATGTCAGTACACCCGTTCACAGTGTAGACCAGCGGAGGGCTTGAATGTCAGTACACCCGTTCACAGAGTTGACCAGCGGAGGGCTTCAAATGCAGTACACCCTTTCACAGTGTAGACCAGCGGAGGGCTTCAATGTCAGTACACCCGTTCACACAGTGTAGAACAGCGGAGGGCTTCAATGTCAGTACACCCGTTCACAGTGTTGACCAGTGGAGGGCTTCAAATGCAGTACACCCGTTCACAGTGTAGACCAGCAGAGGGCTTCAATGTCAGTACAGCCATTCACAGTGTAGACAAGCGGAGGGCTTCAATGTCAGTACACCCATTCTCACAGTGTAGACCAGCGGAGGGCTTCAATGTCAGTACACCCGTTCACAGTGTAGACCAGCGGAGGGCTTCAAATGCAGTACACCCGTTCACACAGTGTAGACCAGCGGAGGGCTTCAATGTCAGTACACCCATTCACAGTGTTGACCAGCGGAGGGCTTCAATGTCAATACACCCGTTCACAGTGTAGACCAGCGGAGGGCTTCAATGTCAGTACACCCGTTCACAGTGTAGACCAGTGGAGGGCTTTAATGTCAGTACACCCATTCACACAGTGTAGACCAGCGGAGGGCTTCAATGTCAGTACACCCGTTCACAGTGTTGACCAGCCGAGGGCTTCAATGTCAGTACACCCGTTCACAGTGTAGACCAGCGGAGGGCTTCAATGTCAGTACACCCGTTCACAGTGTTGACCAGCGGAGGGCTTCAATGTCAGTACACCCGTTCACAGTGTAGACCAGCGGAGGGCTTCAATATCAGTACACCCGTTCACAGTGTAGACCAGCGGAGGGCTTCAATGTCAATACACCCATTCACAGTGTTGACCAGTGGAGGGCTTCAATGTCAGCACACCCGTTCACAGTGTTGACCAGCGCAGGGCTTCAATGTCAGCACACCCGTTCACAGTGTAGACCAGCGGAGGGCCTCAATGTCAGTACACCCGTTCACAGTTTAGACCAGCGGAGGGCTTCAATGTCAGTACACCCATTCACAGTGTTGACCAGCGGAGGGCTTCAATGTCAGTACACCCGTTCACACAGTGTAGACCAGCGGAGGGTTTCAATGTCAGTACATCCGTTCACAGAGTTGACCAGCAGAGGGCTTCAATGTCAGCACACCCGTTCACAGTGTAGACCAGCGGAGGGCTTCAATGTCAGTACACCCATTCACACAGTGTAGACCAGCGGAGGGCTTCAATGTCAGCACACCCGTTCACAGTGTAGACCAGCGGAGGGCTTCAATGTCAGTACACCCGTTCACAGTGTAGACCAGCGGAGGGCTTCAATGTCAGTACACCCATTCACAGTGTTGACCAGCGGAGGGCTTCAATGTCAGTACACCCGTTCACACAGTGTAGACCAGCGGAGGGCTTCAATGTCAGTACACCCGTTCACAGTGTTGACCAGCGGAGGTCTTCAATGTCAGTACACCCGTTCACAGTGTTGACCAGCAGAGGGCTTCAATGTCAGTACACCCGTTCACAGTGTAGACCAGCGGAGGGCTTCAATGTCAGTACACCCGTTCACAGTGTAGACCAGCGGAGGGCTTCAAATGCAGTACACCCGTTCACAGTGTAGACCATCGGAGGGCTTCAATGTCAGTACACCCGTTCACAGTGTTGACCAGCGGAGGGCTTCAAATGCAGTACACCCGTTCACAGTGTAGACCAGCAGAGGGCTTCAATGTCAGTACACCCATTCACAGTGTAGACCAGCGGAGGGCTTCAATGTCAGTACACCCGTTTACAGTGTAGACCAGCGGAGGGCTTCAATGTCAGTACACCCGTTCACAGTGTAGACCAGCAGAGGGCTTCAATGTCAGTACACCCGTTAACAGTGTAGACCAGCGGAGGGCTTCAATGTCAGTACACCCGTTCACAGTGTTGACCAGCGGAGGGCTTCAAATGCAGTACACCCGTTCACAGTGTAGACCATCGGAGGGCTTCAATGTCAGTACACCCGTTCACACAGTGTAGAACAGCGGAGGGCTTCAATGTCAGTACACGCGTTCACAGTGTTGACCAGTGGAGGGCTTCAAATGCAGTACACCCGTTCACAGTGTAGACCAGCAGAGGGCTTCAATGTCAGTACAGCCATTCACAGTGTAGACCAGCGGAGGGCTTCAATGTCAGTACACCCATTCTCACAGTGTAGACCAGCGGAGGGCTTCAATGTCAGTACACCCGTTCACAGTGTAGACCAGCGGAGGGTTTCAAATGCAGTACACCCGTTCACACAGTGTAGACCAGCGGAGGGCTTCAATGTCAGTACACCCATTCACAGTGTTGACCAGCGGAGGGCTTCAATGTCAGTACACCCGTTCACAGTGTAGACCAGCGGAGGGCTTCAATGTCAGTACACCCGTTCACAGTGTAGACCAGCGGAGGGCTTCAATGTCAGTACACCCATTCACACAGTGTAGACCAGCGGAGGGCTTCAATGTCAGTACAACCGTTCACAGTGTAGAACAGCGGAGGGCTTCAATGTCAGTACACCCGTTCTCAGTGTTGGCCAGCGGAGGGCTTCAATGTCAGTACACCCATTCACACAGTGTAGACCAGCAGAGGGCTTCAATGTCAGTACACCCGTTCACAGTGTTGACCAGCAGAGGGCTTTAATGTCAATCCACCCGTTCACAGTGTAGACCAGCGGAGTGCTTCAATGTCATTACAGCAGTTCACAACTGTAGACCAGCGGAGGGCTTCAAATGCAGTACACCCGTTCACAGTGTAGACCAGCGGAGGGCTTCAACGTCAGTACACCCGTTCACACAGTGTTGACCAGCGGAGGGCTTCAATGTCAGTACACCCGCTCACAGTGTAGACCAGCGGAGGGCTTCAATGTCAGTACACCCGTTCACAGTGTAGACCAGCGGAGGGCTTCAATGTCAGTACACCCGTTCACAGTGTAGACCAGCGGAGGGCTTCAATATCAGCACACCCGTTCACAGTGTTGACCAGCGGAGGGCTTCAATGTCAGCACACCCGTTCACAGTGTAGACCAGCGGAGGGCTTCAATGTCAGTACACCCGTTCACAGTGTAGACAAGTGGAGGGCTTCAATGTCAGTACACTCGTTCACAGTGTAGACCAGCGGAGAGCTTCAATGTCAGTACACCTATTCACAGTGTTGACCAGCGGAGGGCTTCAATGTCAGTACACCCGTTCACACAGTGTAGACCAGCGGAGGGCTTCAATGTCAGTACACCCGTTCACAGTGTTGACCAGTGGAAGGCTTCAATGTCAGTACACCCATTCACACAGTGCAGACCAGCGGAGGGCTTCAATGTCAGTACACCCGTTTGACAGTGTAGACCAGCGGAGGGCTTCAATGTCAGTACACCCGTTCACAGTGTAGACCAGCAGAGGGCTTCAATGTCAGTACAGCCGTTCACAGTGTAGACCAGCGGAGGGCGTCAATGTCAGTACACCCGTTCACAGTGTAGACCAGCGGAGGGCTTCAAATGCAGTACACCCGTTCACACAGTGTAGACCAGAGGAGGGCTTCAATGTCAGTACACCCATTCACAGTGTTGACCAGCGGAGGGCTTCAATGTCAGTACACCCGTTCACAGTGTAGACCAGCGGAGGGCTTCAATGTCAGTACACCAGTTCACAGTGTAGACCAGTGGAGGGCTTCAATGTCAGTACACCCATTCACACAGTGTAGACCAGCGGAGGGATACAATGTCAGTACACCCGTTCACAGTGTAGACCAGCGGAGGGCTTCAATGTCAGTACACCCGTTCACAGTGTTGACCAGCCGAGGGCTTCAATGTCAGTACACCCGTTCACAGTGTAGACCAGCGGAGGGCTTCAATGTCAGTACACCCGTTCAGAGTGTTGACCAGCGGATGGCTTCAATGTCAGTACACCCGTTCACAGTGTAGACCAGCGGAGGGCTTCAATGTCAGTACACCCGTTCACAGTGTAGACCAGCGGAGGGCTTCAATGTCAGTACACCCATTCACAGTGTTGACCAGTGGAGGGCTTCAATGTCAGCACACCCGTTCACAGTGTTGACCAGCGCAGGGCTTCAATGTCAGCACACCCGTTCACAGTGTAGACCAGCGGAGGGCTTCAATGTCAGTACACCCGTTCACAGTTTAGACCAGCGGAGGGCTTCAATGTCAGTACACCCATTCACAGTGTTGACCAGCGGAGGGCTTCAATGTCAGCACACCCGTTCACAGTGTAGACCAGCGGAGGGCTTCAATGTCAGTACACCCGTTCACAGTGTAGACCAGCGGAGGGCTTCAATGTGAGTACACCCATTCACAGTGTTGACCAGCGGAGGGCTTCAATGTCAGTACACCCGTTCACACAGTGTAGACCAGCGGAGGGCTTCAATGTCAGTACACCCGTTCACAGTGTTGACCAGCGGAGGGCTTCAATGTCAGTACACCCGTTCACAGTGTAGACCAGCGGAGGGCTTCAATGTCAGTACACCCGTTCACAGTGTAGACCAGCGGAGGGCTTCAAATGCAGTACACCCGTTCACAGTGTAGACCATCGGAGGGCTTCAATGTCAGTACACCCGTTCACAGTGTTGACCAGCGGAGGGCTTCAAATGCAGTACACCCGTTCACAGTGTAGACCAGCAGAGGGCTTCAATGTCAGTACACCCATTCACAGTGTAGACCAGCGGAGGTCTTCAATGTCAGTACACCCGTTTACAGTGTAGACCAGCGGAGGGCTTCAATGTCAGTACACCCGTTCACAGTGTAGACCAGCAGAGGGCTTCAATGTCAGTACACCCGTTCACAGTGTAGACCAGCGGAGGGCTTCAATGTCAGTACACCCATTCACAGTGTTGACCAGCGGAGGGCTTCAATGTCAGTACACCCGTTCACAGTGTAGACCAGCGGAGGGCTTCAATGTCAGTACACCCGTTCACAGTGTAGACCAGCGGAGGGCTTCAATGTCAGTACACCCATTCACACAGTGTAGACCAGCGGAGGGCTTCAATGTCAGTACACCCGTTCACAGTGTAGAACAGCGGAGGGCTTCAATGTCAGTACACCCGTTCTCAGTGTTGGCCAGCGGAGGGCTTCAATGTCAGTACACCCATTCACACAGTGTAGACCAGCAGAGGGCTTCAATGTCAGTACACCCGTTCACAGTGTTGACCAGCAGAGGGCTTTAATGTCAATCCACCCGTTCACAGTGTAGACCAGCGGAGTGCTTCAATGTCATTACAGCAGTTCACAACTGTAGACCAGCGGAGGGCTTCAAATGCAGTACACCCGTTCACAGTGTAGACCAGCGGAGGGCTTCAACGTCAGTACACCCGTTCACACAGTGTTGACCAGCGGAGGGCTTCAATGTCAGTACACCCGCTCACAGTGTAGACCAGCGGAGGGCTTCAATGTCAGTACACCCGTTCACAGTGTAGACCAGCGGAGGGCTTCAATGTCAGTACACCCGTTCACAGTGTAGACCAGCGGAGGGCTTCAATATCAGCACACCCGTTCACAGTGTTGACCAGCGGAGGGCTTCAATGTCAGCACACCCGTTCACAGTGTAGACCAGCGGAGGGCTTCAATGTCAGTACACCCGTTCACAGTGTAGACAAGTGGAGGGCTTCAATGTCAGTACACTCGTTCACAGTGTAGACCAGCGGAGAGCTTCAATGTCAGTACACCTATTCACAGTGTTGACCAGCGGAGGGCTTCAATGTCAGTACACCCGTTCACACAGTGTAGACCAGCGGAGGGCTTCAATGTCAGTACACCCGTTCACAGTGTTGACCAGTGGAAGGCTTCAATGTCAGTACACCCATTCACACAGTGCAGACCAGCGGAGGGCTTCAATGTCAGTACACCCGTTTGACAGTGTAGACCAGCGGAGGGCTTCAATGTCAGTACACCCGTTCACAGTGTAGACCAGCAGAGGGCTTCAATGTCAGTACAGCCGTTCACAGTGTAGACCAGCGGAGGGCGTCAATGTCAGTACACCCGTTCACAGTGTAGACCAGCGGAGGGCTTCAAATGCAGTACACCCGTTCACACAGTGTAGACCAGAGGAGGGCTTCAATGTCAGTACACCCATTCACAGTGTTGACCAGCGGAGGGCTTCAATGTCAGTACACCCGTTCACAGTGTAGACCAGCGGAGGGCTTCAATGTCAGTACACCAGTTCACAGTGTAGACCAGTGGAGGGCTTCAATGTCAGTACACCCATCCACACAGTGTAGACCAGCGGAGGGATTCAATGTCAGTACACCCGTTCACAGTGTTGACCAGCGCAGGGCTTCAATGTCAGCACACCCGTTCACAGTGTAGACCAGCGGAGGGCCTCAATGTCAGTACACCCGTTCACAGTTTAGACCAGCGGAGGGCTTCAATGTCAGTACACCCATTCACAGTGTTGACCAGCGGAGGGCTTCAATGTCAGTACACCCGTTCACACAGTGTAGACCAGCGGAGGGTTTCAATGTCAGTACATCCGTTCACAGAGTTGACCAGCAGAGGGCTTCAATGTCAGCACACCCGTTCACAGTGTAGACCAGCGGAGGGCTTCAATGTCAGTACACCCATTCACACAGTGTAGACCAGCGGAGGGCTTCAATGTCAGCACACCCGTTCACAGTGTTGACCAGCGGAGGGCTTCAAATGCAGTACACCCGTTCACAGTGTAGACCAGCGGAGGGCTTCAAATGCAGTACACCCGTTCACAGTGTAGACCAGCAGAGGGCTTCAATGTCAGTACACCCATTCACAGTGTAGACCAGCGGAGGTCTTCAATGTCAGTACACCCGTTTACAGTGTAGACCAGCGGAGGGCTTCAATGTCAGTACACCCGTTCACAGTGTAGACCAGCAGAGGGCTTCAATGTCAGTACACCCGTTCACAGTGTAGACCAGCGGAGGGCTTCAATGTCAGTACACCCATTCACAGTGTTGACCAGCGGAGGGCTTCAATGTCAGTACACCCGTTCACAGTGTAGACCAGCGGAGGGCTTCAATGTCAGTACACCCGTTCACAGTGTAGACCAGCGGAGGGCTTCAATGTCAGTACACCCATTCACACAGTGTAGACCAGCGGAGGGCTTCAATGTCAGTACACCCGTTCACAGTGTAGAACAGCGGAGGGCTTCAATGTCAGTACACCCGTTCTCAGTGTTGGCCAGCGGAGGGCTTCAATGTCAGTACACCCATTCACACAGTGTAGACCAGCAGAGGGCTTCAATGTCAGTACACCCGTTCACAGTGTTGACCAGCAGAGGGCTTTAATGTCAATCCACCCGTTCACAGTGTAGACCAGCGGAGTGCTTCAATGTCATTACAGCAGTTCACAACTGTAGACCAGCGGAGGGCTTCAAATGCAGTACACCCGTTCACAGTGTAGACCAGCGGAGGGCTTCAACGTCAGTACACCCGTTCACACAGTGTTGACCAGCGGAGGGCTTCAATGTCAGTACACCCGCTCACAGTGTAGACCAGCGGAGGGCTTCAATGTCAGTACACCCGTTCACAGTGTAGACCAGCGGAGGGCTTCAATGTCAGTACACCCGTTCACAGTGTAGACCAGCGGAGGGCTTCAATATCAGCACACCCGTTCACAGTGTTGACCAGCGGAGGGCTTCAATGTCAGCACACCCGTTCACAGTGTAGACCAGCGGAGGGCTTCAATGTCAGTACACCCGTTCACAGTGTAGACAAGTGGAGGGCTTCAATGTCAGTACACTCGTTCACAGTGTAGACCAGCGGAGAGCTTCAATGTCAGTACACCTATTCACAGTGTTGACCAGCGGAGGGCTTCAATGTCAGTACACCCGTTCACACAGTGTAGACCAGCGGAGGGCTTCAATGTCAGTACACCCGTTCACAGTGTTGACCAGTGGAAGGCTTCAATGTCAGTACACCCATTCACACAGTGCAGACCAGCGGAGGGCTTCAATGTCAGTACACCCGTTTGACAGTGTAGACCAGCGGAGGGCTTCAATGTCAGTACACCCGTTCACAGTGTAGACCAGCAGAGGGCTTCAATGTCAGTACAGCCGTTCACAGTGTAGACCAGCGGAGGGCGTCAATGTCAGTACACCCGTTCACAGTGTAGACCAGCGGAGGGCTTCAAATGCAGTACACCCGTTCACACAGTGTAGACCAGAGGAGGGCTTCAATGTCAGTACACCCATTCACAGTGTTGACCAGCGGAGGGCTTCAATGTCAGTACACCCGTTCACAGTGTAGACCAGCGGAGGGCTTCAATGTCAGTACACCAGTTCACAGTGTAGACCAGTGGAGGGCTTCAATGTCAGTACACCCATCCACACAGTGTAGACCAGCGGAGGGATTCAATGTCAGTACACCCGTTCACAGTGTTGACCAGCGCAGGGCTTCAATGTCAGCACACCCGTTCACAGTGTAGACCAGCGGAGGGCCTCAATGTCAGTACACCCGTTCACAGTTTAGACCAGCGGAGGGCTTCAATGTCAGTACACCCATTCACAGTGTTGACCAGCGGAGGGCTTCAATGTCAGTACACCCGTTCACACAGTGTAGACCAGCGGAGGGTTTCAATGTCAGTACATCCGTTCACAGAGTTGACCAGCAGAGGGCTTCAATGTCAGCACACCCGTTCACAGTGTAGACCAGCGGAGGGCTTCAATGTCAGTACACCCATTCACACAGTGTAGACCAGCGGAGGGCTTCAATGTCAGCACACCCGTTCACAGTGTAGACCAGCGGAGGGCTTCAATGTCAGTACACCCGTTCACAGTGTAGACCAGCGGAGGGCTTCAATGTCAGTACACCCATTCACAGTGTTGACCAGCGGAGGGCTTCAATGTCAGTACACCCGTTCACACAGTGTAGACCAGCGGAGGGCTTCAATGTCAGTACACCCGTTCACAGTGTTGACCAGCGGAGGTCTTCAATGTCAGTACACCCGTTCACAGTGTTGACCAGCAGAGGGCTTCAATGTCAGTACACCCGTTCACAGTGTAGACCAGCGGAGGGCTTCAATGTCAGTACACCCGTTCACAGTGTAGACCAGCGGAGGGCTTCAAATGCAGTACACCCGTTCACAGTGTAGACCATCGGAGGGCTTCAATGTCAGTACACCCGTTCACAGTGTTGACCAGCGGAGGGCTTCAAATGCAGTACACCCGTTCACAGTGTAGACCAGCAGAGGGCTTCAATGTCAGTACACCCATTCACAGTGTAGACCAGCGGAGGGCTTCAATGTCAGTACACCCGTTTACAGTGTAGACCAGCGGAGGGCTTCAATGTCAGTACACCCGTTCACAGTGTAGACCAGCAGAGGGCTTCAATGTCAGTACACCCGTTAACAGTGTAGACCAGCGGAGGGCTTCAATGTCAGTACACCCGTTCACAGTGTTGACCAGCGGAGGGCTTCAAATGCAGTACACCCGTTCACAGTGTAGACCATCGGAGGGCTTCAATGTCAGTACACCCGTTCACACAGTGTAGAACAGCGGAGGGCTTCAATGTCAGTACACGCGTTCACAGTGTTGACCAGTGGAGGGCTTCAAATGCAGTACACCCGTTCACAGTGTAGACCAGCAGAGGGCTTCATTGTCAGTACAGCCATTCACAGTGTAGACCAGCGGAGGGCTTCAATGTCAGTACACCCATTCTCACAGTGTAGACCAGCGGAGGGCTTCAATGTCAGTACACCCGTTCACAGTGTAGACCAGCGGAGGGTTTCAAATGCAGTACACCCGTTCACACAGTGTAGACCAGCGGAGGGCTTCAATGTCAGTACACCCATTCACAGTGTTGACCAGCGGAGGGCTTCAATGTCAGTACACCCGTTCACAGTGTAGACCAGCGGAGGGCTTCAATGTCAGTACACCCGTTCACAGTGTAGACCAGCGGAGGGCTTCAATGTCAGTACACCCATTCACACAGTGTAGACCAGCGGAGGGCTTCAATGTCAGTACACCCGTTCACAGTGTAGAACAGCGGAGGGCTTCAATGTCAGTACACCCGTTCTCAGTGTTGGCCAGCGGAGGGCTTCAATGTCAGTACACCCATTCACACAGTGTAGACCAGCAGAGGGCTTCAATGTCAGTACACCCGTTCACAGTGTTGACCAGCAGAGGGCTTTAATGTCAATCCACCCGTTCACAGTGTAGACCAGCGGAGTGCTTCAATGTCATTACAGCAGTTCACAACTGTAGACCAGCGGAGGGCTTCAAATGCAGTACACCCGTTCACAGTGTAGACCAGCGGAGGGCTTCAACGTCAGTACACCCGTTCACACAGTGTTGACCAGCGGAGGGCTTCAATGTCAGTACACCCGCTCACAGTGTAGACCAGCGGAGGGCTTCAATGTCAGTACACCCGTTCACAGTGTAGACCAGCGGAGGGCTTCAATGTCAGTACACCCGTTCACAGTGTAGACCAGCGGAGGGCTTCAATATCAGCACACCCGTTCACAGTGTTGACCAGCGGAGGGCTTCAATGTCAGCACACCCGTTCACAGTGTAGACCAGCGGAGGGCTTCAATGTCAGTACACCCGTTCACAGTGTAGACAAGTGGAGGGCTTCAATGTCAGTACACTCGTTCACAGTGTAGACCAGCGGAGAGCTTCAATGTCAGTACACCTATTCACAGTGTTGACCAGCGGAGGGCTTCAATGTCAGTACACCCGTTCACACAGTGTAGACCAGCGGAGGGCTTCAATGTCAGTACACCCGTTCACAGTGTTGACCAGTGGAAGGCTTCAATGTCAGTACACCCATTCACTCAGTGCAGACCAGCGGAGGGCTTCAATGTCAGTACACCCGTTTGACAGTGTAGACCAGCGGAGGGCTTCAATGTCAGTACACCCGTTCACAGTGTAGACCAGCAGAGGGCTTCAATGTCAGTACAGCCGTTCACAGTGTAGACCAGCGGAGGGCGTCAATGTCAGTACACCCGTTCACAGTGTAGACCAGCGGAGGGCTTCAAATGCAGTACACCCGTTCACACAGTGTAGACCAGAGGAGGGCTTCAATGTCAGTACACCCATTCACAGTGTTGACCAGCGGAGGGCTTCAATGTCAGTACACCCGTTCACAGTGTAGACCAGCGGAGGGCTTCAATGTCAGTACACCAGTTCACAGTGTAGACCAGTGGAGGGCTTCAATGTCAGTACACCCATTCACACAGTGTAGACCAGCGGAGGGATTCAATGTCAGTACACCCGTTCACAGTGTAGACCAGCGGAGGGCTTCAATGTCAGTACACCCGTTCACAGTGTTGACCAGCCGAGGGCTTCAATGTCAGTACACCCGTTCACAGTGTAGACCAGCGGAGGGCTTCAATGTCAGTACACCCGTTCACAGTGTTGACCAGCGGATGGCTTCAATGTCAGTACACCCGTTCACAGTGTAGACCAGCGGAGGGCTTCAATGTCAGTACACCCGTTCACAGTGTAGACCAGCGGAGGGCTTCAATGTCAGTACACCCATTCACAGTGTTGACCAGTGGAGGGCTTCAATGTCAGCACACCCGTTCACAGTGTTGACCAGCGCAGGGCTTCAATGTCAGCACACCCGTTCACAGTGTAGACCAGCGGAGGGCTTCAATGTCAGTACACCCGTTCACAGTTTAGACCAGCGGAGGGCTTCAATGTCAGTACACCCATTCACAGTGTTGACCAGCGGAGGGCTTCAATGTCAGCACACCCGTTCACAGTGTAGACCAGCGGAGGGCTTCAATGTCAGTACACCCGTTCACAGTGTAGAACAGCGGAGGGCTTCAATGTGAGTACACCCATTCACAGTGTTGACCAGCGGAGGGCTTCAATGTCAGTACACCCGTTCACACAGTGTAGACCAGCGGAGGGCTTCAATGTCAGTACACCCGTTCACAGTGTTGACCAGCGGAGGGCTTCAATGTCAGTACACCCGTTCACAGTGTAGACCAGCGGAGGGCTTCAATGTCAGTACACCCGTTCACAGTGTAGACCAGCGGAGGGCTTCAAATGCAGTACACCCGTTCACAGTGTAGACCATCGGAGGGCTTCAATGTCAGTACACCCGTTCACAGTGTTGACCAGCGGAGGGCTTCAAATGCAGTACACCCGTTCACAGTGTAGACCAGCAGAGGGCTTCAATGTCAGTACACCCATTCACAGTGTAGACCAGCGGAGGTCTTCAATGTCAGTACACCCGTTTACAGTGTAGACCAGCGGAGGGCTTCAATGTCAGTACACCCGTTCACAGTGTAGACCAGCAGAGGGCTTCAATGTCAGTACACCCGTTCACAGTGTAGACCAGCGGAGGGCTTCAATGTCAGTACACCCATTCACAGTGTTGACCAGCGGAGGGCTTCAATGTCAGTACACCCGTTCACAGTGTAGACCAGCGGAGGGCTTCAATATCAGTACACCCGTTCACAGTGTAGACCAGCGGAGGGCTTCAATGTCAGTACACCCATTCACACAGTGTAGACCAGCGGAGGGCTTCAATGTCAGTACACCCGTTCACAGTGTAGAACAGCGGAGGGCTTCAATGTCAGTACACCCGTTCTCAGTGTTGGCCAGCGGAGGGCTTCAATGTCAGTACACCCATTCACACAGTGTAGACCAGCAGAGGGCTTCAATGTCAGTACACCCGTTCACAGTGTTGACCAGCAGAGGGCTTTAATGTCAATCCACCCGTTCACAGTGTAGACCAGCGGAGTGCTTCAATGTCATTACAGCAGTTCACAACTGTAGACCAGCGGAGGGCTTCAAATGCAGTACACCCGTTCACAGTGTAGACCAGCGGAGGGCTTCAACGTCAGTACACCCGTTCACACAGTGTTGACCAGCGGAGGGCTTCAATGTCAGTACACCCGCTCACAGTGTAGACCAGCGGAGGGCTTCAATGTCAGTACACCCGTTCACAGTGTAGACCAGCGGAGGGCTTCAATGTCAGTACACCCGTTCACAGTGTAGACCAGCGGAGGGCTTCAATATCAGCACACCCGTTCACAGTGTTGACCAGCGGAGGGCTTCAATGTCAGCACACCCGTTCACAGTGTAGACCAGCGGAGGGCTTCAATGTCAGTACACCCGTTCACAGTGTAGACAAGTGGAGGGCTTCAATGTCAGTACACTCGTTCACAGTGTAGACCAGCGGAGAGCTTCAATGTCAGTACACCTATTCACAGTGTTGACCAGCGGAGTGCTTCAATGTCAGTACACCCGTTCACACAGTGTAGACCAGCGGAGGGCTTCAATGTCAGTACACCCGTTCACAGTGTTGACCAGTGGAAGGCTTCAATGTCAGTACACCCATTCACACAGTGCAGACCAGCGGAGGGCTTCAATGTCAGTACACCCGTTTGACAGTGTAGACCAGCGGAGGGCTTCAATGTCAGTACACCCGTTCACAGTGTAGACCAGCAGAGGGCTTCAATGTCAGTACAGCCGTTCACAGTGTAGACCAGCGGAGGGCGTCAATGTCAGTACACCCGTTCACAGTGTAGACCAGCGGAGGGCTTCAAATGCAGTACACCCGTTCACACAGTGTAGACCAGAGGAGGGCTTCAATGTCAGTACACCCATTCACAGTGTTGACCAGCGGAGGGCTTCAATGTCAGTACACCCGTTCACAGTGTAGACCAGCGGAGGGCTTCAATGTCAGTACACCAGTTCACAGTGTAGACCAGTGGAGGGCTTCAATGTCAGTACACCCATTCACACAGTGTAGACCAGCGGAGGGATTCAATGTCAGTACACCCGTTCACAGTGTAGACCAGCGGAGGGCTTCAATGTCAGTACACCCGTTCACAGTGTTGACCAGCCGAGGGCTTCAATGTCAGTACACCCGTTCACAGTGTAGACCAGCGGAGGGCTTCAATGTCAGTACACCCGTTCACAGTGTTGACCAGCGGATGGCTTCAATGTCAGTACACCCGTTCACAGTGTAGACCAGCGGAGGGCTTCAATGTCAGTACACCCGTTCACAGTTTAGACCAGCGGAGGGCTTCAATGTCAGTACACCCATTCACAGAGTTGACCAGCGGAGGGCTTCAATGTCAGCACACCCGTTCACAGTGTAGACCAGCGGAGGGCTTCAATGTCAGTACACCCGTTCACAGTGTAGACCAGCGGAGGGCTTCAATGTGAGTACACCCATTCACAGTGTTGACCAGCGGAGGGCTTCAATGTCAGTACACCCGTTCACACAGTGTAGACCAGCGGAGGGCTTCAATGTCAGTACACCCGTTCACAGTGTTGACCAGCGGAGGGCTTCAATGTCAGTACACCCGTTCACAGTGTAGACCAGCGGAGGGCTTCAATGTCAGTACACCCGTTCACAGTGTAGACCAGCGGAGGGCTTCAAATGCAGTACACCCGTTCACAGTGTAGACCATCGGAGGGCTTCAATGTCAGTACACCCGTTCACAGTGTTGACCAGCGGAGGGCTTCAAATGCAGTACACCCGTTCACAGTGTAGACCAGCAGAGGGCTTCAATGTCAGTACACCCATTCACAGTGTAGACCAGCGGAGGTCTTCAATGTCAGTACACCCGTTTACAGTGTAGACCAGCGGAGGGCTTCAATGTCAGTACACCCGTTCACAGTGTAGACCAGCAGAGGGCTTCAATGTCAGTACACCCGTTCACAGTGTAGACCAGCGGAGGGCTTCAATGTCAGTACACCCGTTCACAGTGTTGACCAGCGGAGGGCTTCAAATGCAGTACACCCGTTCACAGTGTAGACCATCGGAGGGCTTCAATGTCAGTACACCCGTTCACACAGTGTAGAATAGCGGAGGGCTTCAATGTCAGTACACGCGTTCACAGTGTTGACCAGTGGAGGGCTTCAAATGCAGTACACCCGTTCACAGTGTAGACCAGCAGAGGGCTTCAATGTCAGTACAGCCATTCACAGTGTAGACCAGCGGAGGGCTTCAATGTCAGTACACCCATTCTCACAGTGTAGACCAGCGGAGGGCTTCAATGTCAGTACACCCGTTCACAGTGTAGAACAGCGGAGGGCTTCAAATGCAGTACACCCGTTCACACAGTGTAGACCAGCGGAGGGCTTCAATGTCAGTACACCCATTCACAGTGTTGACCAGCGGAGGGCTTCAATGTCAGTACACCCGTTCACAGTGTAGACCAGCGGAGGGCTTCAATGTCAGTACACCCGTTCACAGTGTAGACCAGCGGAGGGCTTCAATGTCAGTACACCCATTCACACAGTGTAGACCAGCGGAGGGCTTCAATGTCAGTACACCCGTTCACAGTGTAGAACAGCGGAGGGCTTCAATGTCAGTACACCCGTTCACAGTGTTGGCCAGCGGAGGGCTTCAATGTCAGTACACCCATTCACACAGTGTAGACCAGCAGAGGGCTTCAATGTCAGTACACCCGTTCACAGTGTAGACCAGCAGAGGGCTTCAATGTCAATACACCCGTTCACAGTGTAGACCAGCGGAGTTCTTCAATGTCATTACAGCAGTTCACAACTGTAGACCAGCGGAGGGCTTCAAATGCAGTACACCCGTTCACAGTGTAGACCAGCTGAGGGCTTCAACGTCAGTACACCCGTTCACACAGTGTTGACCAGCGGAGGGCTTCAATGTCAGTACACCCGCTCACAGTGTAGACCAGCGGAGGGCTTCAATGTCAGTACACCCGTTCACAGTGTAGACCAGCGGAGGGCTTCAATGTCAGTACACCCGTTCACAGTGTAGACCAGCGGAGGGCTTCAATGTCAGCACACCCGTTCACAGTGTTGACCAGCGGAGGGCTTCAATGTCAGCACACCCGTTCACAGTGTAGACCAGCGGAGGGCTTCAATGTCAGTACACCCGTTCACAGTGTAGACAAGTGGAGGGCTTCAATGTCAGTACACTCGTTCACAGTGTAGACCAGCGGAGAGCTTCAATGTCAGTACACCCATTCACAGTGTTGACCAGCGGAGGCCTTCAATGTCAGTACACCCGTTCACACAGTGTAGACCAGCGGAGGGCTTCAATGTCAGTACACCCGTTCACAGTGTTGACCAGTGGAAGGCTTCAATGTCAGTACACCCATTCACACAGTGCAGACCAGCGGAGGGCTTCAATGTCAGTACAGCCGTTCACAGTGTAGACCAGCGGAGGGCTTCAATGTCAGTACACCCGTTCACAGTGTAGACCAGCAGAGGGCTTCAATGTCAGTACACCCGTTCACAGTGTAGACCAGCGGAGGGCGTCAATGTCAGTACACCCGTTCACAGTGTTGACCAGCGGAGGGCTTCAAATGCAGTACACCCGTTCACAGTGTAGACCGGCAGAGGGCTTCAATGTCAGTACATTCACAGTGTAGACCAGCGGAGGGCGTCAATGTCAGTACACCCGTTCACACAGTGCAGACCAGCGGAGGGCCTCAATGTCAGTACACCCATTCACACAGTGTAGACCAGCGGAGGGCTTCAATGTCAGTACACCCATTCACACAGTGTAGACCAGCGGAGGGCTTCAATGTCAGTACACCCATTCACAGTGTTGACCAGCGGAGGGCTTCAATGTCAGTACACCCATTCACACAGTGTAGACCAGCGGAGGGCTTCAATGTCAGTACACCCGTTCACAGTGTAGACCAGCAGAGGGCTTCAATGTCAGTACACCCATTCACACAGTGTAGACCAGCAGAGGGCTTCAATGTCAGTACACCCCTTCACAGTGTAGACCAGCGCAGGGCTTCAATGTCAGTACACCCATTCATAGTGTTGACCAGCGGAGGGCTTCAATGTCAGTACACCCGTTCACAGTGTAGACCAGCGGAGGGCTTCAATGTCAGTACACCAGTTCACAGTGTAGACCAGTGGAGGGCTTCAATGTCAGTACACCCATTCACACAGTGTAGACCAGCGGAGGGCTTCAATGTCAGTACACCCGTTCACAGTGTAGACCAGCGGAGGGCTTCAATGTCAGTACACCCGTTCACAGTGTTGACCAGCCGAGGGCTTCAATGTCAGTACACCCGTTCACAGTGTAGACCAGCGGAGGGCTTCAATGTCAGTACACCCGTTCACAGTGTTGACCAGCGGAGGGCTTCAATGTCAGTACACCCGTTCACAGTGTAGACCAGCGGAGGGCTTCAATGTCAGTACACCCGTTCACAGTGTAGACCAGCGGAGGGCTTCAATGTCAGTACACCCATTCACAGTGTTGACCAGTGGAGGGC
Source organism: Hypanus sabinus (assembly GCF_030144855.1). Classification (NCBI taxonomy): domain Eukaryota; kingdom Metazoa; phylum Chordata; class Chondrichthyes; order Myliobatiformes; family Dasyatidae; genus Hypanus; species Hypanus sabinus. The sequence continues at coordinate 160,053 of NW_026779017.1, forward strand.
TTCAATGTCAGCACACCCGTTCACAGTGTTGACCAGCGCAGGGCTTCAATGTCAGCACACCCGTTCACAGTGTAGACCAGCGGAGGGCTTCAATGTCAGTACACCCGTTCACAGTTTAGACCAGCGGAGGGCTTCAATGTCAGTACACCCATTCACAGTGTAGACCAGCGGAGGGCTTCAATGTCAGTACACCCATTCACAGTGTTGACCAGCGCAGGGCTTCAATGTCAGCACACCCGTTCACAGTGTAGACCAGCGGAGGGCTTCAATGTCAGTACACCCGTTCACAGTGTTGACCAGCGGAGGGCTTCAATGTCAGTACACCCGTTCACAGTGTAGACCAGCGGAGGGCTTCAATGTCAGTACACCCATTCACAGTGTTGACCAGCGCAGGGCTTCAATGTCAGCACACCCGTTCACAGTGTAGACCAGCGGAGGGCTTCAATGTCAGTACACCCGTTCACAGTGTAGGCCAGCGGAGGGCTTCAATGTGAGTACACCCATTCACAGTGTTGACCAGCGGAGGGCTTCAATGTCAGTACACCCGTTCACACAGTGTAGACCAGCGGAGGGCTTCAATGTCAGTACACCCGTTAACAGTGTTGACCAGCGGAGGGCTTCAATGTCAGTACACCCGTTCACAGTGTAGACCAGCGGAGGGCTTCAATGTCAATACACCCGTTCACAGTGTAGACCAGCGGAGGGCTTCAAATGCAGTACACCCGTTCACAGTGTAGACCATCGGAGGGCTTCAATGTCAGTACACCCGTTCACAGTGTTGACCAGCGGAGGGCTTCAAATGCAGTACACCCGTTCACAGTGTAGACCAGCAGAGGGCTTCAATGTCAGTACACCCATTCACAGTGTAGACCAGCGGAGGTCTTCAATGTCAGTACACCCGTTCACAGTGTTGACCAGCGCAGGGCTTCAATGTCAGCACACCCGTACACAGTGTAGACCAGCGGAGGGCTTCAATGTCAGTACACCCGTTCACAGTTTAGACCAGCGGAGGGCTTCAATGTCAGTACACCCATTCACAGTGTTGACCAGCGGAGGGCTTCAATGTCAGCACACCCGTTCACAGTGTAGACCAGCGGAGGGCTTCAATGTCAGTACACCCGTTCACAGTGTAGACCAGCGGTGGGCTTCAATGTGAGTACACCCATTCACAGTGTTGACCAGCGGAGGGCTTCAATGTCAGTACACCCGTTCACACAGTGTAGACCAGCGGAGGGCTTCAATGTCAGTACACCCGTTCACAGTGTTGACCAGCGGAGGGCTTCAATGTCAGTACACCCGTTCACAGTGTAGACCAGCGGAGGGCTTCAATGTCAGTACACCCGTTCACAGTGTAGACCAGCGGAGGGCTTCAAATGCAGTACACCCGTTCACAGTGTAGACCATCGGAGGGCTTCAATGTCAGTACACCCGTTCACAGTGTTGACCAGCGGAGGGCTTCAAATGCAGTACACCCGTTCACAGTGTAGACCAGCAGAGGGCTTCAATGTCAGTACACCCATTCACAGTGTAGACCAGCGGAGGTCTTCAATGTCAGTACACCCGTTTACAGTGTAGACCAGCGGAGGGCTTCAATGTCAGTACACCCGTTCACAGTGTAGACCAGCAGAGGGCTTCAATGTCAGTACACCCGTTCACAGTGTAGACCAGCGGAGGGCTTCAATGTCAGTACACCCATTCACAGTGTTGACCAGCGGAGGGCTTCAATGTCAGTACACCCGTTCACAGTGTAGACCAGCGGAGGGCTTCAATGTCAGTACACCCGTTCACAGTGTAGACCAGCGGAGGGCTTCAATGTCAGTACACCCATTCACACAGTGTAGACCAGCGGAGGGCTTCAATGTCAGTACACCCGTTCACAGTGTAGAACAGCGGAGGGCTTCAATGTCAGTACACCCGTTCTCAGTGTTGGCCAGCGGAGGGCTTCAATGTCAGTAGACCCATTCACACAGTGTAGACCAGCAGAGGGCTTCAATGTCAGTACACCCGTTCACAGTGTTGACCAGCAGAGGGCTTTAATGTCAATCCACCCGTTCACAGTGTAGACCAGCGGAGTGCTTCAATGTCATTACAGCAGTTCACAACTGTAGACCAGCGGAGGGCTTCAAATGCAGTACACCCGTTCACAGTGTAGACCAGCGGAGGGCTTCAACGTCAGTACACCCGTTCACACAGTGTTGACCAGCGGAGGGCTTCAATGTCAGTACACCCGCTCACAGTGTAGACCAGCGGAGGGCTTCAATGTCAGTACACCCGTTCACAGTGTAGACCAGCGGAGGGCTTCAATGTCAGTACACCCGTTCACAGTGTAGACCAGCGGAGGGCTTCAATATCAGCACACCCGTTCACAGTGTTGACCAGCGGAGGGCTTTAATGTCAGCACACCCGTTCACAGTGTAGACCAGCGGAGGGCTTCAATGTCAGTACACCCGTTCACAGTGTAGACAAGTGGAGGGCTTCAATGTCAGTACACTCGTTCACAGTGTAGACCAGCGGAGAGCTTCAATGTCAGTACACCTATTCACAGTGTTGACCAGCGGAGGGCTTCAATGTCAGTACACCCGTTCACACAGTGTAGACCAGCGGAGGGCTTCAATGTCAGTACACCCGTTCACAGTGTTGACCAGTGGAAGGCTTCAATGTCAGTACACCCATTCACACAGTGCAGACCAGCGGAGGGCTTCAATGTCAGTACACCCGTTTGACAGTGTAGACCAGCGGAGGGCTTCAATGTCAGTACACCCGTTCACAGTGTAGACCAGCAGAGGGCTTCAATGTCAGTACAGCCGTTCACAGTGTAGACCAGCGGAGGGCGTCAATGTCAGTACACCCGTTCACAGTGTAGACCAGCGGAGGGCTTCAAATGCAGTACACCCGTTCACACAGTGTAGACCAGAGGAGGGCTTCAATGTCAGTACACCCATTCACAGTGTTGACCAGCGGAGGGCTTCAATGTCAGTACACCCGTTCACAGTGTAGACCAGCGGAGGGCTTCAATGTCAGTACACCAGTTCACAGTGTAGACCAGTGGAGGGCTTCAATGTCAGTACACCCATTCACACAGTGTAGACCAGCGGAGGGATTCAATGTCAGTACACCCGTTCACAGTGTAGACCAGCGGAGGGCTTCAATGTCAGTACACCCGTTCACAGTGTTGACCAGCCGAGGGCTTCAATGTCAGTACACCCGTTCACAGTGTAGACCAGCGGAGGGCTTCAATGTCAGTACACCCGTTCACAGTGTTGACCAGCGGATGGCTTCAATGTCAGTACACCCGTTCACAGTGTAGACCAGCGGAGGGCTTCAATGTCAGTACACCCGTTCACAGTGTAGACCAGCGGAGGGCTTCAATGTCAGTACACCCATTCACAGTGTTGACCAGTGGAGGGCTTCAATGTCAGCACACCCGTTCACAGTGTTGACCAGCGCAGGGCTTCAATGTCAGCACACCCGTTCACAGTGTAGACCAGCGGAGGGCTTCAATGTCAGTACACCCGTTCACAGTTTAGACCAGCGGAGGGCTTCAATGTCAGTACACCCATTCACAGAGTTGACCAGCGGAGGGCTTCAATGTCAGCACACCCGTTCACAGTGTAGACCAGCGGAGGGATTCAATGTCAGTACACCCGTTCACAGTGTAGACCAGCGGAGGGCTTCAATGTGAGTACACCCATTCACAGTGTTGACCAGCGGAGGGCTTCAATGTCAGTACACCCGTTCACACAGTGTAGACCAGCGGAGGGCTTCAATGTCAGTACACCCGTTCACAGTGTTGACCAGCGGAGGGCTTCAATGTCAGTACACCCGTTCACAGTGTAGACCAGCGGAGGGCTTCAATGTCAGTACACCCGTTCACAGTGTAGACCAGCGGAGGGCTTCAAATGCAGTACACCCGTTCACAGTGTAGACCATCGGAGGGCTTCAATGTCAGTACACCCGTTCACAGTGTTGACCAGCGGAGGGCTTCAAATGCAGTACACTCGTTCACAGTGTAGACCAGCAGAGGGCTTCAATGTCAGTACACCCATTCACAGTGTAGACCAGCGGAGGTCTTCAATGTCAGTACACCCGTTTACAGTGTAGACCAGCGGAGGGCTTCAATGTCAGTACACCCGTTCACAGTGTAGACCAGCAGAGGGCTTCAATGTCAGTACACCCGTTCACAGTGTTGACCAGCGGAGGGCTTCAAATGCAGTACACCCGTTCACAGTGTAGACCATCGGAGGGCTTCAATGTCAGTACACCCGTTCACACAGTGTAGAATAGCGGAGGGCTTCAATGTCAGTACACGCGTTCACAGTGTTGACCAGTGGAGGGCTTCAAATGCAGTACACCCGTTCACAGTGTAGACCAGCAGAGGGCTTCAATGTCAGTACAGCCATTCACAGTGTAGACCAGCGGAGGGCTTCAATGTCAGTACACCCATTCTCACAGTGTAGACCAGCGGAGGGCTTCAATGTCAGTACACCCGTTCACAGTGTAGAACAGCGGAGGGCTTCAAATGCAGTACACCCGTTCACACAGTGTAGACCAGCGGAGGGCTTCAATGTCAGTACACCCATTCACAGTGTTGACCAGCGGAGGGCTTCAATGTCAGTACACCCGTTCACAGTGTAGACCAGCGGAGGGCTTCAATGTCAGTACACCCGTTCACAGTGTAGACCAGCGGAGGGCTTCAATGTCAGTACACCCATTCACACAGTGTAGACCAGCGGAGGGCTTCAATGTCAGTACACCCGTTCACAGTGTAGAACAGCGGAGGGCTTCAATGTCAGTACACCCGTTCACAGTGTTGGCCAGCGGAGGGCTTCAATGTCAGTACACCCATTCACACAGTGTAGACCAGCAGAGGGCTTCAATGTCAGTACACCCGTTCACAGTGTAGACCAGCAGAGGGCTTCAATGTCAATACACCCGTTCACAGTGTAGACCAGCGGAGTGCTTCAATGTCATTACAGCAGTTCACAACTGTAGACCAGCGGAGGGCTTCAAATGCAGTACACCCGTTCACAGTGTAGACCAATGAGGGCTTCAACGTCAGTACACCCGTTCACACAGTGTTGACCAGCGGAGGGCTTCAATGTCAGTACACCCGCTCACAGTGTAGACCAGCGGAGGGCTTCAATGTCAGTACACCCGTTCACAGTGTAGACCAGCGGAGGGCTTCAATGTCAGTACACCCGTTCACAGTGTAGACCAGCGGAGGGCTTCAATGTCAGCACACCCGTTCACAGTGTTGACCAGCGGAGGGCTTCAATGTCAGCACACCCGTTCACAGTGTAGACCAGCGGAGGGCTTCAATGTCAGTACACCCGTTCACAGTGTAGACAAGTGGAGGGCTTCAATGTCAGTACACTCGTTCACAGTGTAGACCAGCGGAGAGCTTCAATGTCAGTACACCCATTCACAGTGTTGACCAGCGGAGGCCTTCAATGTCAGTACACCCGTTCACACAGTGTAGACCAGCGGAGGGCTTCAATGTCAGTACACCCGTTCACAGTGTTGACCAGTGGAAGGCTTCAATGTCAGTACACCCATTCACACAGTGCAGACCAGCGGAGGGCTTCAATGTCAGTACAGCCGTTCACAGTGTAGACCAGCGGAGGGCTTCAATGTCAGTACACCCGTTCACAGTGTAGACCAGCAGAGGGCTTCAATGTCAGTACACCCGTTCACAGTGTAGACCAGCGGAGGGCGTCAATGTCAGTACACCCGTTCACAGTGTTGACCAGCGGAGGGTTCAAATGCAGTACACCCGTTCACAGTGTAGACCGGCAGAGGGCTTCAATGTCAGTACATTCACAGTGTAGACCAGCGGAGGGCGTCAATGTCAGTACACCCGTTCACACAGTGCAGACCAGCGGAGGGCCTCAATGTCAGTACACCCATTCACACAGTGTAGACCAGCGGAGGGCTTCAATGTCAGTACACCCATTCACACAGTGTAGACCAGCGGAGGGCTTCAATGTCAGTACACCCATTCACAGTGTTGACCAGCGGAGGGCTTCAATGTCAGTACACCCATTCACACAGTGTAGACCAGCGGAGGGCTTCAATGTCAGTACACCCGTTCACAGTGTAGACCAGCAGAGGGCTTCAATGTCAGTACACCCATTCACACAGGGTAGACCAGCAGAGGGCTTCAATGTCAGTACACCCCTTCACAGTGTAGACCAGCGCAGGGCTTCAATGTCAGTACACCCATTCACAGTGTTGACCAGCGGAGGGCTTCAATGTCAGTACACCCGTTCACAGTGTAGACCAGCGGAGGGCTTCAATGTCAGTACACCAGTTCACAGTGTAGACCAGTGGAGGGCTTCAATGTCAGTACACCCATTCACACAGTGTAGACCAGCGGAGGGCTTCAATGTCAGTACACCCGTTCACAGTGTAGACCAGCGGAGGGCTTCAATGTCAGTACACCCGTTCACAGTGTTGACCAGCCGAGGGCTTCAATGTCAGTACACCCGTTCACAGTGTAGACCAGCGGAGGGCTTCAATGTCAGTACACCCGTTCACAGTGTTGACCAGCGGAGGGCTTCAATGTCAGTACACCCGTTCACAGTGTAGACCAGCGGAGGGCTTCAATGTCAGTACACCCGTTCACAGTGTAGACCAGCGGAGGGCTTCAATGTCAGTACACCCATTCACAGTGTTGACCAGTGGAGGGCTTCAATGTCAGCACACCCGTTCACAGTGTTCACCAGCGCAGGGCTTCAATGTCAGCACACCCGTTCACAGTGTAGACCAGCGGAGGGCTTCAATGTCAGTACACCCGTTCACAGTTTAGACCAGCGGAGGGCTTCAATGTCAGTACACCCATTCACAGTGTAGACCAGCGGAGGGCTTCAATGTCAGTACACCCATTCACAGTGTTGACCAGCGCAGGGCTTCAATGTCAGCACACCCGTTCACAGTGTAGACCAGCGGAGGGCTTCAATGTCAGTACACCCGTTCACAGTGTTGACCAGCGGAGGTCTTCAATGTCAGTACACCCGTTCACAGTGTAGACCAGCGGAGGGCTTCAATGTCAGTACACCCATTCACAGTGTTGACCAGCGCAGGGCTTCAATGTCAGCACACCCGTTCACAGTGTAGACCAGCGGAGGGCTTCAATGTCAGTACACCCGTTCACAGTGTAGGCCAGCGGAGGGCTTCAATGTGAGTACACCCATTCACAGTGTTGACCAGCGGAGGGCTTCAATGTCAGTACACCCGTTCACACAGTGTAGACCAGCGGAGGGCTTCAATGTCAGTACACCCGTTCACAGTGTTGACCAGCGGAGGGCTTCAATGTCAGTACACCCGTTCACAGTGTAGACCAGCGGAGGGCTTCAATGTCAATACACCCGTTCACAGTGTAGACCAGCGGAGGGCTTCAAATGCAGTACACCCGTTCACAGTGTAGACCATCGGAGGGCTTCAATGTCAGTACACCCGTTCACAGTGTTGACCAGCGGAGGGCTTCAAATGCAGTACACCCGTTCACAGTGTAGACCAGCAGAGGGCTTCAATGTCAGTACACCCATTCACAGTGTAGACCAGCGGAGGTCTTCAATGTCAGTACACCCGTTTACAGTGTAGACCAGCGGAGGGCTTCAATGTCAGTACACCCGTTCACAGTGTTGACCAGCGGAGGGCTTCAAATGCAGTACACCCGTTCACAGTGTAGACCATCGGAGGGCTTCAATGTCAGTACACCCGTTCACACAGTGTAGAACAGCGGAGGGCTTCAATGTCAGTACACGCGTTCACAGTGTTGACCAGTGGAGGGCTTCAAATGCAGTACACCCGTTCACAGTGTAGACCAGCAGAGGGCTTCAATGTCAGTACAGCCATTCACAGTGTAGACCAGCGGAGGGCTTCAATGTCAGTACACCCATTCTCACAGTGTAGACCAGCGGAGGGCTTCAATGTCAGTACACCCGTTCACAGTGTAGACCAGCGGAGAGCTTCAAATGCAGTACACCCGTTCACACAGTGTAGACCAGCGGAGGGCTTCAATGTCAGTACACCCATTCACAGTGTTGACCAGCGGAGGGCTTCAATGTCAGTACACCCGTTCACAGTGTAGACCAGCGGAAGGCTTCAATGTCAGTACACACGTTCACAGTGTAGACCAGCGGAGGGCTTCAATGTCAGTACACCCATTCACACAGTGTAGCCCAGCGGAGGGCTTCAATGTCAGTACACCCGTTCACAGTGTAGAACAGCGGAGGGCTTCAATGTCAGTACACCCGTTCACAGTGTTGGCCAGCGGAGGGCTTCAATGTCAGTACACCCATTCACACAGTGTAGACCAGCAGAGGGCTTCAATGTCAGTACACCCGTTCACAGTGTTGACCAGCAGAGGGCTTCAATGTCAATACACCCGTTCACAGTGTAGACCAGCGGAGTGCTTCAATGTCATTACAGCAGTTCACAACTGTAGACCAGCGGAGGGCTTCAAATGCAGTACACCCGTTCACAGTGTAGACCAGCTGAGGGCTTCAACGTCAGTACACCCGTTCACACAGTGTTGACCAGCGGAGGGCTTCAATGTCAGTACACCCGCTCACAGTGTAGACCAGCGGAGGGCTTCAATGTCAGTACACCCGTTCACAGTGTAGACCAGCGGAGGGCTTCAATGTCAGTACACCCGTTCACAGTGTAGACCAGCGGAGGGCTTCAATGTCAGCACACCCGTTCACAGTGTTGACCAGCGGAGGGCTTCAATGTCAGCACACCCGTTCACAGTGTAGACCAGCGGAGGGCTTCAATGTCAGTACACCCGTTCACAGTGTAGACAAGTGGAGGGCTTCAATGTCAGTACACTCGTTCACAGTGTAGACCAGCGGAGAGCTTCAATGTCAGTACACCCATTCACAGTGTTGACCAGCGGAGGGCTTCAATGTCAGTACACCCGTTCACACAGTGTAGACCAGCGGAGGGCTTCAATGTCAGTACACCCGTTCACAGTGTTGAACAGTGGAAGGCTTCAATGTCAGTACACCCATTCACACAGTGCAGACCAGCGGAGGGCTTCAATGTCAGTACAGCCGTTCACAGTGTAGACCAGCGGAGGGCTTCAATGTCAGTACACCCGTTCACAGTGTAGACCAGCAGAGGGCTTCAATGTCAGTACACCCGTTCACAGTGTAGACCAGCGGAGGGCGTCAATGTCAGTACACCCGTTCACAGTGTTGACCAGCGGAGGGCTTCAAATGCAGTACACCCGTTCACAGTGTAGACCGGCAGAGGGCTTCAATGTCAGTACATTCACAGTGTAGACCAGCGGAGGGCTTCAATGTCAGTACACCCGTTCACAGTGTAGACCAGCAGAGGGCTTCAATGTCAGTACACACGTTCACAGTGTAGACCAGCGGAGGGCTTCAATGTCAGTACACCCATTCACACAGTGTAGCCCAGCGGAGGGCTTCAATGTCAGTACACCCGTTCACAGTGTAGAACAGCGGAGGGCTTCAATGTCAGTACACCCGTTCACAGTGTTGGCCAGCGGAGGGCTTCAATGTCAGTACACCCATTCACACAGTGTAGACCAGCAGAGGGCTTCAATGTCAGTACACCCGTTCACAGTGTTGACCAGCAGAGGGCTTCAATGTCAATACACCCGTTCACAGTGTAGACCAGCGGAGTGCTTCAATGTCATTACAGCAGTTCACAACTGTAGACCAGCGGAGGGCTTCAAATGCAGTACACCCGTTCACAGTGTAGACCAGCTGAGGGCTTCAACGTCAGTACACCCGTTCACACAGTGTTGACCAGCGGAGGGCTTCAATGTCAGTACACCCGCTCACAGTGTAGACCAGCGGAGGGCTTCAATGTCAGTACACCCGTTCACAGTGTAGACCAGCGGAGGGCTTCAATGTCAGTACACCCGTTCACAGTGTAGACCAGCGGAGGGCTTCAATGTCAGCACACCCGTTCACAGTGTTGACCAGCGGAGGGCTTCAATGTCAGCACACCCGTTCACAGTGTAGACAAGCGGAGGGCTTCAATGTCAGTACACCCGTTCACAGTGTAGACAAGTGGAGGGCTTCAATGTCAGTACACTCGTTCACAGTGTAGACCAGCGGAGAGCTTCAATGTCAGTACACCCATTCACAGTGTTGACCAGCGGAGGGCTTCAATGTCAGTACACCCGTTCACACAGTGTAGACCAGCGGAGGGCTTCAATGTCAGTACACCCGTTCACAGTGTTGAACAGTGGAAGGCTTCAATGTCAGTACACCCATTCACACAGTGCAGACCAGCGGAGGGCTTCAATGTCAGTACAGCCGTTCACAGTGTAGACCAGCGGAGGGCTTCAATGTCAGTACACCCGTTCACAGTGTAGACCAGCAGAGGGCTTCAATGTCAGTACACCCGTTCACAGTGTAGACCAGCGGAGGGCGTCAATGTCAGTACACCCGTTCACAGTGTTGACCAGCGGAGGGCTTCAAATGCAGTACACCCGTTCACAGTGTAGACCGGCAGAGGGCTTCAATGTCAGTACATTCACAGTGTAGACCAGCGGAGGGCTTCAATGTCAGTACACCCGTTCACACAGTGCAGACCAGCGGAGGGCCTCAATGTCAGTACACCCATTCACACAGTGTAGACCAGCGGAGGGCTTCAATGTCAGTACACCCATTCACACAGTGTAGACCAGCGGAGGGCTTCAATGTCAGTACACCCATTCACAGTGTTGACCAGCGGAGGGCTTCAATGTCAGTACACCCATTCACAGAGTGTAGACCAGCGGAGGGCTTCAATGTCAGTACACCCATTCACACAGTGTAGACCAGCAGAGGGCTTCAATGTCAGTACACCCCTTCACAGAGTAGACCCGCGGAGGGCTTCAATGTCAGTACACCCATTCACAGTGTTGACCAGCGGAGGGCTTCAATGTCAGTACACCCGTTCACAGTGTAGACCAGCGGAGGGCTTCAATGTCAGTACACCCGTTCACAGTGTAGACCAGCGGAGGGCTTCAATGTCAGTACACCCATTCACACAGTGTAGACCAGCGGAGGGCTTCAATGTCAGTACACCCATTCACAGTGTAGACCAGCGGAGGGCTTCAATGTCAGTACATCCGTTCACAGTTTTGACCAGCAGAGGGCTTCAATGTCAGTACACCCGTTCGCAGTGTAGACCAGCGGAGGGCTTCAATGTCAATACACCCGTTCACAGTGTAGACCAGCGGAGGGCTTCAATGTCAGTACACCAGTTCACAGTGTAGACCAGCGGAGGGCTTCAAATGCAGTACACCCGTTCACAGTGTAGACCAGCGCAGGGCTTCAACGTTAGTACACCCGTTCACACAGTGTTGACCAGCGGAGGGCTTCAATGTCAGTACACCCGTTCACAGTGTAGACCAGCGGAGGGCTTCAATGTCAGTACACCCGTTTACAGTGTAGACCAGCGGAGGGCTTCAATGTCAGTACACCCGTTCACAGTGTAGACCAGCGGAGGGCTTCAATGTCAGTACACCCGTTCACAGTGTAGACCAGCGGAGGGCTTCAAATGCAGTACACCCGTTCACAGTGTAGACCATCGGAGGGCTTCAATGTCAGTACACACGTTCACAGTGTTGACCAGCGGAGGGCTTCAAATGCAGTACACCCGTTCACAGTGTAGACCAGCAGAGGGCTTCAATGTCAGTACACCCATTCACAGTGTAGACCAGCGGAGGTCTTCAATGTCAGTACACCCGTTTACAGTGTAGACCAGCGGAGGGCTTCAATGTCAGTACACCCGTTCACAGTGTAGACCAGCAGAGGGCTTCAATGTCAGTACACCCGTTCACAGTGTAGACCAGCGGAGGGCTTCAATGTCAGTACACCCGTTCACAGTGTTGACCAGCGGAGGGCTTCAAATGCAGTACACCCGTTCACAGTGTAGACCATCGGAGGGCTTCAATGTCAGTACACCCGTTCACACAGTGTAGAACAGCGGAGGGCTTCAATGTCAGTACACGCGTTCACAGTGTTGACCAGTGGAGGGCTTCAAATGCAGTACACCCGTTCACAGTGTAGACCAGCAGAGGGCTTCAATGTCAGTACAGCCATTCACAGTGTAGACCAGCGGAGGGCTTCAATGTCAGTACACCCATTCTCACAGTGTAGACCAGCGGAGGGCTTCAATGTCAGTACACCCGTTCACAGTGTAGACCAGCGGAGGGCTTCAAATGCAGTACACCCGTTCAGACAGTGTAGACCAGCGGAGGGCTTCAATGTCAGTACACCCATTCACAGTGTTGACCAGCGGAGGTCTTCAATGTCAGTACAACCGTTCACAGTGTAGACCAGCGGAGGGCTTCAATGTCAGTACACCCGTTCACAGTGTAGACCAGCGGAGGGCTTCAATGTCAGTACACCCATTCACACAGTGTAGACCAGCGGAGGGCTTCAATGTCAGTACACCCGTTCACAGTGTTGGCCAGCGGAGGCCTTCAATGTCAGTACACCCATTCACACAGTGTAGACCAGCAGAGGGCTTCAATGTCAGTACACCCGTTCACAGTGTTGACCAGCAGAGGGCTTCAATGTCCATACACCCGTTCACAGTGTAGACCAGCGGAGTGCTTCAATGTCATTACAGCAGTTCACAACTGTAGACCAGCGGAGGGCTTCAAATGCAGTACACCCGTTCACAGTGTAGACCAGCTGAGGGCTTCAACGTCAGTACACCCGTTCACACAGTGTTGACCAGCGGAGGGCTTCAATGTCAGTACACCCGCTCACAGTGTAGACCAGCGGAGGGCTTCAATGTCAGTACACCCGTTCACAGTGTAGACCAGCGGAGGGCTTCAATGTCAGTACACCCGTTCACAGTCTAGACCAGCGGAGGGCTTCAATGTCAGCACACCCGTTCACAGTGTTGACCAGCGGAGGGCTTCAATGTCAGCACACCCGTTCACAGTGTAGACCAGCGGAGGGCTTCAATGTCAGTACACCCGTTCACAGTGTAGACAAGTGGAGGGCTTCAATGTCAGTACACTCGTTCACAGTGTAGACCAGCGGAGAGCTTCAATGTCAGTACACCCATTCACAGTGTTGACCAGCGGAGGGCTTCAATGTCAGTACACCCGTTCACACAGTGTAGACCAGCGGAGGGCTTCAATGTCAGTACACCCGTTCACAGTGTTGACCAGTGGAAGGCTTCAATGTCAGTACACCCATTCACACAGTGCAGACCAGCGGAGGGCTTCAATGTCAGTACAGCCGTTCACAGTGTAGACCAGCAGAGGGCTTCAATGTCAGTACACCCGTTCACAGTGTAGACCAGCAGAGGGCTTCAATGTCAGTACACCCGTTCACAGTGTAGACCAGCGGAGGGCGTCAATGTCAGTACACCCGTTCACAGTGTTGACCAGCGGAGGGCTTCAAATGCAGTACACCCGTTCACAGTGTAGACCGGCAGAGGGCTTCAATGTCAGTACATTCACAGTGTAGACCAGTGGAGGGCTTCAATGTCAGTACACCCGTTGACACAGTGCAGACCAGCGGAGGGCCTCAATGTCAGTACACCCATTCACACAGTGTAGACCAGCGGAGGGCTTCAATGTCAGTACACCCATTCACACAGTGTAGACCAGCGGAGGGCTTCAATGTCAGTACACCCATTCACAGTGTTGACCAGCGGAGGGCTTCAATGTCAGTACACCCATTCACACAGTGTAGACCAGCGGAGGGCTTCAATGTCAGTACACCCGTTCACAGTGTAGACCAGCAGAGGGCTTCAATGTCAGTACACCCATTCACACAGTGTAGACCAGCAGAGGGCTTCAATGTCAGTACACCCCTTCACAGTGTAGACCAGCGGAGGGCTTCAATGTCAGTACACCCATTCACAGTGTTGACCAGCGGAGGGCTTCAATGTCAGTACACCCGTTCACAGTGTAGACCAGCGGAGGGCTTCAATGTCAGTACACCCTTTCACAGTGTAGACCAGCGGAGGGCTTCAATGTCAGTACACCCATTCACACAGTGTAGACCAGCGGAGGGCTTCAATGTCAGTACACCCATTCACAGTGTAGACCAGCGGAGGGCTTCAATGTAAGTACACCCGTTCACAGTTTTGACCAGCAGAGGGCTTCAATGTCAGTACACCCGTTCGCAGTGTAGACCAGCGGAGGGCTTCAATGTCAATACACCCGTTCACAGTGTAGACCAGCGGAGGGCTTCAATGTCAGTACACCAGTTCACAGTGTAGACCAGCGGAGGGCTTCAAATGCAGTACACCCGTTCACAGTGTAGACCAGCGCAGGGCTTCAACGTCAGTACACCCGTTCACACAGTGTTGACCAGCGGAGGGCTTCAATGTCAGTACACCCGTTCACAGTGTAGACCAGCGGAGGGCTTCAATGTCAGTACACCCGTTTACAGTGTAGACCAGCGGAGGGCTTCAATGTCAGTACACCCGTTCACAGTGTTGACCAGCGGACGGCTTCAATGTCAGTACACCCGTTCACAGTGTTGACCAGCGGAGGGCTTCAATGTCAGTACACCCGTTCACAGTGTAGACCAGCGGAAGGCTTCAATGTCAGTACACCCGTTCACAGTGTAGACCAGCGGAGGGCTTCAATGTCAGTACACCCGTTCACAGTGTAGACCAGCGGAGGGCTTCAATGTCAGTACACCCGTTCACAGTGTAGACCAGCGGAGGGCTTCAATGTCACTACACCCATTCACACAGTGTAGACCAGCGGAGGGCTTCAATGTCAGTACACCCGTTCACAGTGTAGACCAGCGGAGGGCTTCAATGTCAGTACACCCGTTCACAGTGTTGACCAGCGGAGGGCTTCAATGTCAGTACACCCGTTCACAGTGTAGACCAGCGGAGGGCTTCAATGTCAGTACACCCGTTCACAGTGTAGACCAGCGGAGGGCTTCAAATGCAGTACACCCGTTCACAGTGTAGACCATCGGAGGGCTTCAATGTCAGTACACCCGTTCACAGTGTTGACCAGCGGAGGGCTTCAAATGCAGTACACCCGTTCACAGTGTAGACCAGCAGAGGGCTTCAATGTCAGTACACCCATTCACACAGTGTAGACCAGCAGAGGGCTTCAATGTCAGTACACCCATTCACAGGGTTGACCAGCGGAGGGCTTCAATGTCAGTACACCCGTTCACAGTGTAGACCAGCGGAGGGCTTCACTGTCAGTACACCCGTTCACAGTGCAGACCAGCGGAGGGCTTCAATGTCACTACACCCATTCACACAGTGTAGACCAGCGGAGAGCTTCAATGTCAGTACACCCATTCACACAGTGTAGACCAGCGGAGGGCTTCAATGTCAGTACACCCATTCACAGTGTTGACCAGCGGAGGGCTTCAATGTCCGTACACCCATTCACACAGTGTAGACCAGCGGAGGGCTTCAATGTCAGTACACCCGTTCACAATGTTGACCAGCAGAGGGCTTCAATGTCAGTACACACGTTCACAGTGTAGACCAGCGGAGGGCTTCAATGTCAGTACACCCGTTCACAGTGTAGATCAGCGGTGGTCTTCAATGTCAGTACACCCGTTCACAGTGTAGACCAGCGGAGGGCTTCAATGTCAGTACACCCGTTTACAGTGTAGACCAGCGGAGGGCTTCAATGTCAGTACACCCGTTCACAGTGTTGACCAGCGGACGGCTTCAATGTCAGTACACCCGTTCACAGTGTTGACCAGCGGAGGGCTTCAATGTCAGTACACCCGTTCACAGTGTAGACCAGCGGAGGGCTTCAATGTCAGTACAGCCGTTCACAGTGTAGACCAGCGGAGGGCTTCAATGTCAGTACACCCGTTCACAGTGTAGACCAGCGGAGGGCTTCAATGTCAGTACACCCGTTCACAGTGTAGACCAGCGGAGGGCTTCAATGTCACTACACCCATTCACACAGTGTAGACCAGCGGAGGGCTTCAATGTCAGTACACCCGTTCACAGTGTAGACCAGCGGAGGGCTTCAATGTCAGTACACCCGTTCACAGTGTTGACCAGCGGAGGGCTTCAATGTCAGTACACCCGTTCACAGTGTAGACCAGCGGAGGGCTTCAATGTCAGTACACCCGTTCACAGTGTAGACCAGCGGAGGGCTTCAAATGCAGTACACCCGTTCACAGTGTAGACCATCGGAGGGCTTCAATGTCAGTACACCCGTTCACAGTGTTGACCAGCGGAGGGCTTCAAATGCAGTACACCCGTTCACAGTGTAGACCAGCAGAGGGCTTCAATGTCAGTACACCCATTCACACAGTGTAGACCAGCAGAGGGCTTCAATGTCAGTACACCCATTCACAGTGTTGACCAGCGGAGGGCTTCAATGTCAGTACACCCGTTCACAGTGTAGACCAGCGGAGGGCTTCAATGTCAGTACACCCGTTCACAGTGTAGACCAGCGGAGGGCTTCAATGTCACTACACCCATTCACACAGTGTAGACCAGCGGAGGGCTTCAATGTCAGTACACCCATTCACACAGTGTAGACCAGCGGAGGGCTTCAATGTCAGTACACCCATTCACAGTGTTGACCAGCGGAGGGCTTCAATGTCAGTACACCCATTCACACAGTGTAGACCAGCGGAGGGCTTCAATGTCAGTACACCCGTTCACAATGTTGACCAGCAGAGGGCTTCAATGTCAGTACACCCGTTCACAGTGTAGACCAGCGGAGGGCTTCAATGTCAGTACACACGTTCACAGTGTAGATCAGCGGAGGGCTTCAATGTCAGTACACCCGTTCACAGTGTAGACCAGCGGAGGGCTTCAATGTCAGTACACCCGTTCACAGTGGTCTACTGACATGGGTGTACTGACATTGAAGCCCTCCGCTGGTCTACACTGTGAACGGGTGTACTGACATTGAAGCCCTCCGCTGGTCTACACTGTGTGAACGGGTGTTCTGACATTGAAGCTCCCCGCTGGTCTACACTGTGTGAATGGGTGTACTGACATTGAAGCCCTCAGCTGGTCTACACTGTGAACGGGTGTACTGACATTGAAGCCCTCCGCTGGTCTACACTGTGAACGGGTGTACTGACATTGAAGCCCTCTGCTGGTCTACACTGTGTGAACAGGTGTACTGACATTGAAGCCCTCCGCTGGTCTACACTGTGAACGGGTGTACTGACATTGAAGCCCTCCGCTGGTCAACACTGTGTGAACGGGTGTACTGACATTGAAGCCCACCGCTGGTCTACACTGTGAATGGGTGTACTGACATTGAAGCCCTCAGCTGGTCTACACTGTGAATGGGTGTACTGACATTGAAGCCCTCCGCTGGTCTACACTGTGAACGGGTGTACTGACATTGAACCCCTCCGCTGGTCTACACTGTGAATGGGTGTACTGACATTGAAGCCTTCTGCTGGTCTACACTGTGAATGGGTGTACTGACATTGAAGATCTCCGCTGGTCTACACTGTGTGAATGGGTGTACTGACATTGAAGCCCTCAGCTGATCTACACTGTGTGAATGGGTTTACTGACATTGAAGCCCTCCGCTGATCTACACTGTGTGAATGGGTGTAGTGACATTGAAGCCCTCCGCTGGTCTACACTGAGAACGGGTGTACTGACATTGAAGCCCTCCGCTGGTCTACACTGTGAATGGGTGTACTGACATTGAAGCCCTCCGCTGGCACTGTGAATGGGTGTACTGACATTGAAGCCCTCCGCTGGTCTACACTGTGGATGGGTGTACTGACATTGAAGCCCTCCGCTGGTCTACACTGTGTGACTGGGTGTACTGACATTGAAGACCTCCGCTGCTCAACACTGTGAATGGGTGTACTGACATTGAAGCCCTCAGCTGGTCTACACTGTGAACGGGTGTACTGACATTGAAGCGCTCCGCTGGTCTACACTGTGAACGGGTGTACTGACATTGAAGCCCTCCGCTGGTCTACACTGTGAACGGGTGTACTGACATTGAAGCCCTCTGCTGGTCTACACTGTGAACGGGTGTACTGACATTGAAGCCCTCCGCTGATCTACACTGTGAACGGGTGTACTGACATTGAAGCCCTCCGCTGGTCTACGCTGTGAACGGGTGTACTGACATTGAAGCCCTCTGCTGGTCTACACTGTGTGAACAGGTGTACTGACATTGAAGCCCTCCGCTGGTCTACACTGTGAACGGGTGTACTGACATTGAAGCCCTCCGCTGGTCAACACTGTGTGAACGGGAGTACTGACATTGAAGCCCACCGCTGGTCTACACTGTGAATGGGTGTACTGACATTGAAGCCCTCAGCTGGTCTACACTGTGAATGGGTATACTGACATTGAAGCCCTCCGCTGGTCTACACTGTGAACGGGTGTATTGACATTGAACCCCTCCGCTGGTCTACACTGTGAATGGGTATACTGACATTGAAGCCTTCTGCTGGTCTACACTGTGAATGGGTGTACTAACATTGAAGCTCTCCGCTGGTCTACACTGCGTGAATGGGTGTACTGACATTGAAGCCCTCAGCTGGTCTACACTGTGAATGGGTGTACTGACATTGAAGCCCTCCGCTGGTCTACACTGTGGATGGGTGTACTGACATTGAAGCCCTCAGCTGGTCTACACTGTGAACGGGTGTACTGACATTGAAGCGCTCCGCTGGTCTACACTGTGAACGGGTGTACTGACATTGAAGCCCTCCGCTGGTCTACACTGTGAACGGGTGTACTGACATTGAAGCCCTCTGCTGGTCTACACTGTGAAAGGGTGTACTGACATTGAAGCCCTCCGCTGATCTACACTGTGAACGGGTGTACTGTCATTGAAGCCCTCCGCTGGTCTACACTGTGAACGGGTGTACTGACATTGAAGCCCTCTGCTGGTCTACACTGTGTGAACAGGTGTACTGACATTGAAGCCCTCCGCTGGTCTACACTGTGAACGGGTGTACTGACATTGAAGCCCTCCGCTGGTCAACAGTGTGTGAACGGGTGTACTGACATTGAAGCCCACCGCTGGTCTACACTGTGAATGGGTGTACTGACATTGAAGCCCTCAGCTGGTCTACACTGTGAATGGGTATACTGACATTGAAGCCCTCCGCTGGTCTACACTGTGAACGGGTGTACTGACATTGAACCTCTCCGCTGGTCTACACTGTGAATGGGTATACTGACATTGAAGCCTTGTGATGGTCTACACTGTGAATGGGTGTACTGACATTGAAGCTCTCCGCTGGTCTACACTGTGTGAATGGGTGTACTGACATTGAAGCCCTCAGCTGATCTACACTGTGTGAATGGGTTTACTGACATTGAAGCCCTCCGCTGATCTACACTGTGTGAATGGGTGTAGTGACATTGAAGCCCTCCGCTGGTCTAATCTGAGAACGGGTGTACTGACATTGAAGCCCTCCGCTGGTCTACACTGTGAATGGGTGTACTGACATTGAAGCCCTCCGCTGGTCTACACTGTGAATGGGTGTACTGACATTGAAGCCCTCCGCTGGTCTACACTGTGGATGGGTGTACTGACATTGAAGCCCTCCGCTGGTCTACACTGTGTGACTGGGTGTACTGACATTGAAGACCTCCGCTGCTCCACACTGTGAATGGGTGCACTGACATTGAAGCCCTCAGCTGGTCTACACTGTGAACGGGTGTACTGACATTGAAGCCCTCCGCTGGTCTACACTGTGAACGGGTGTACTGACATTGAAGCCCTCCGCTGGTCTAAACTGTGAACGGGTGTACTGACATTGAAGCCCTCCGCTGGTCTACACTGTGAACGGGTGTACTGACATTGAAGCCCTCCGCTGGTCTACACTGTGAATGGGTGTACTGACACTGAAGCCCTCCGCTGGTCTACACTGTGAATGGGTGTACTCACACTGAAGCCCTCCGCTGATCTATAGTGTGGATGGGTGTACTGACATTGAAGCCCACCGCTGGTCTACACTGTGTGACTGGGTGTACTGACATTGAAACCCTCCGCTGGTCAACACTGTGTGACTGGGTGTACTGACATTGAAGCCCTCCGCTGGTCAACACTGTGAATGGGTGTACTGACATTGAAGCCCTCAGCCCGTCTACACTGTGAATGGGTGTACTGACATTGAAGCCCTCCGCTGGTCAACATGTGAACGGGTGTACTGACATTGAAGCCCTCCGCTGGTGTACACTGTGAACGGGTGTACTGACATTAAAGCACTACGCTGGTCTACACTGTGTGAACGGGTGTACTGACATTGAAGCCCTCCGCTGGTCTAGACTGTGAATGGGTGTACTGACACTGAAGCCCTCCTCTGGTCTACACTGTGAATGGGTGTACTCACACTGAAGCCCTCCGCTGATCTATAGTGTGGATGGGTGTACTGACATTGAAGCCCACCGCTGGTCTACACTGTGTGACTGGGTGTACTGACATTGAAACCCTCCGCTGGTCAACACTGTGTGACTGGGTGTACTGACATTGAAGCCCTCCGCTGGTCAAAACTGTGAATGGGTGTACTGACATTGAAGCCCTCAGCCCGTCTACACTGTGAATGGGTGTACTGACATTGAAGCCCTCCGCTGGTCAACATGTGAACGGGTGTACTGACATTGAAGCCCTCCGCTGGTGTACACTGTGAACGGGTGTACTGACATTAAAGCACTACGCTGGTCTACACTGTGTGAACGGGTGTACTGACATTGAAGCCCTCCGCTGGTCTACACTGTGAACGGGTCTACTGACATTGAAGCCCTCTGCTGGTCTACACTGTGAACGGGTGTACTGACATTGAAGCCCTCCGCTGGTCAACACTGTGTGAATGGGTGTACTGACATTGAAGCCCTCCGCTGGTCAACACTGTGAACGGGTGTACTGACATTGAAGCCCTCCGCAGGTCAACACTGTGAACGGGTGTACTGACATTGAAGCCCTCCGCTGGTCCACACTGTGTGAATGTGTGTACTGACATTGAAGCCCGCCGCTGGTCTACACTGTGTGAATGGGTGTACTGACATTGAAGCCCACCTCTGGTCTACACTGTGAACGGGTGTACTGATATTGAAGCCCTCCGCTGGTCTACACTGTGAACGGGTGTACTGACATTGAAGCCCACCGCTGGTCTACACTGTGAACGGGTGTACTGACATTGAAGCCCTCCGCTGGTCTACACTGTGAACGGGTGTACTGACATTGAAGCTCTCCGCTGGTCTACACTGTGAACGTGTGTACTGACATTGAACCCCTCCGCTGGTCTACACTGTGAATGGTTGTACTGACATTGAAGCCCTCCGCTGGTCTACAATGTGAACGGTGTACTGACATTGAAGCCCTCTGCTGGTCTACACTGTGAACGGGTGTACTGACATTGAAGCCCTCCGCTGATCTACACTGTGAACGGGTGTACTGACATTGAAGCCCTCCGCTGGTCTACACTGTGAAAGGGTGTAATGACATTGAAGCCCCCTGCTGGTCTACACTGTGTGAACGGGTGTACTGACATTGAAGCCCTCCGCTGGTCTACACTGTGAACGGGTGTACTGACATTGAAGCCCTCCGCTGGTCAACACTGTGTGAACGGGTGTACTGACATTGAAGCCCACCGCTGGTCTACACTGTGAATGGGTGTACTGACATTGAAGCCCTCAGCTGGTCTACACTGTGAATGGGTGTACTGACATTGAAGCCCTCCGCTGGTCTACACTGTGAACGGGTGTACTGACATTGAAGCCCTCCGCTGGTCTACACTGTGAACGGGTGTACTGACATTGAAGCCCTCTGCTGGTCTACACTGTGTGAACAGGTGTACTGACATTGAAGCCCTCCGCTGGTCTACACTGTGAACGGGTGTACTGAAATTGAAGCCCTCCGCTGGTCAACACTGTGTGAACGGGTGTACTGACATTGAAGCCCTCCGCTGGTCTACACTGTGAATGGGTGTACTGACATTGAAGCCCTCAGCTGGTCTACACTGTGAATGGGTATACTGACATTGAAGCCCTCCGCTGGTCTACACTGTGAACGGGTGTACTGACATTGAACCCCTCCGCTGGTCTACACTGTGAATGGGTATACTGACATTGAAGCCTTCTGCTGGTCTACACTGTGAATGGGTGTACTGATATTGAAGCTCTCCGCTGGTCTACACTGTGTGAATGGGTGTACTGACATTGAAGCCCTCAGCTGATCTACACTGTGTGAATGGGTTTACTGACATTGAAGCCCTCCGCTGATCTACACTGTGTGAATGGGTGTAGTGACATTGAAGCCCTCCGCTGGTCTACACTGAGAACGGGTGTACTGACTGTGAAGCCCTCCGCTGGTCTACACTGTGAATGGGTGTACTGACATTGAAGCCCTCCGCTGGTCTACACTGTGGATGGGTGTACTGACATTGAAGCCCTCCGCTGGTCTACACTGTGTGACTGTGTGTACTGACATTGAAGACCTCCGCTGCTCAACACTGTGAATGGGTGTACTGACATTGAAGCCCTCAGCTCGTCTACACTGTGAACGGGTGTACTGACATTGAAGCCCTCCGCTGGTCTACACTGTGAACGGGTGTACTGACATTGAAGCCCTCCGCTGGTCTACACTGTGAACGGGTGTACTGACATTGAAGCCCTCCGCTGGTCTACACTGTGAACGGGTGTACTGACATTGAAGCCCTCCGCTGGTCTACACTGTGAATGGGTGTACTGACACTGAAGCCCTCCGCTGGTCTACACTGTGAATGGGTGTACTCACACTGAAGGCCTCCGCTGATCTACAGTGTGGATGGGTGTACTGACATTGAAGCCCTACGCTGGTCTACACTGTGTGACTGGGTGTACTGACATTGAAACCCTCCGCTGGTCAACACTGTGTGACTGGGTGTACTGACATTGAAGCCCTCCGCTGGTCAACACTGTGAATGGGTGTACTGACATTGAAGCCCTCAGCCCGTCTACACTGTGAATGGGTGTACTGACATTGAAGCCCTCCGCTGGTCAACACTGTGAACGGGTGTACTGACATTGAAGCCCTCCGCTGGTCTACACTGTGAACGGGTGTACTGACATTGAAGCCCTCCGCTGGTCAACACTGTGAACGGGTGTACTGACATTGAAGCCCTCCGCTGGTCAACACTGTGAACGGGTGTACTGACATTGAAGCCCTCCGCTGTTCTACACTGTGAACGGGTGTACTGACATTAAAGCACTACGCTGGTCTACACTGTGAACGGGTGTACTGACATTGAAGCTCTCCGCTGGTCTACACTGTGAACGGGTCTACTGACATTGAAGCCCTCTGCTGGTCTACACTGTGAACGGGTGTAATGACATTGAAGCCCTCCGCTGGTCAACACTGTGAACGGGTGTACTGACATTGAAGCCCTCCGCTGGTCCACACTGTGTGAATGTGTGTACTGACATTGAAGCCCTCCGCTGGTCTACACTCTGTGAATGGGTGTACTGACATTGAAGCCCACCTCTGGTCTACACTGTGAACGGGTGTACTGATATTGAAGCCCTCCGCTGGTCTACACTGTGAACGGGTGTACTGACATTGAAGCCCACCGCTGGTCTACACTGTGAACGGGTGTACTGACATTGAAGCCCTCCGCTGGTCTACACTATGAACGGGTGTACTGACATTGAAGCTCTCCGCTGGTCTACACTGTGAACGTGTGTACTGACATTGAACCCCTCCGCTGGTCTACACTGTGAATGGTTGTACTGACATTGAAGCCCTCCGCTGGTCTACAATGTGAACGGTGTACTGACATTGAAGCCCTCTGCTGGTCTACACTGTGAACGGGTGTACTGACATTGAAGCCCTCCGCTGATCTACACTGTGAACGGTTGTACTGACATTGAAGCCCTCCGCTGGTCTACACTGTGAAAGGGTGTACTGACATTGAAGCCCTCCGCTGGTCTACACTGTGAACGGGTGTACTGACATTGAAGCCCTCCGCTGGTCCACACTGTGTGAATGTGTGTACTGACATTGAAGCCCTCCGCTGGTCTACACTGTGTGAATGGGTGTACTGACATTGAAGCCCACCTCTGGTCTACACTGTGAACGGGTGTACTGATATTGAAGCCCTCCGCTGGTCTACACTGTGAACGGGTGTACTGACATTGAAGCCCACCGCTGGTCTACACTGTGAACGGGTGTACTGACATTGAAGCCCTCCGCTGGTCTACACTGTGAACGGGTGTACTGACATTGAAGCTCTGCGCTGGTCTACACTGTGAACGTGTGTACTGACATTGAACCCCTCCGCTGGTCTACACTGTGAATAGTTGTACAGACATTGAAGCCCTCCGCTGGTCTACAATGTGAACGGTGTACTGACATTGAAGCCCTCTGCTGGTCTACACTGTGAACGGGTGTACTGACATTGAAGCCCTCCGCTGATCTACACTGTGAACGGGTGTACTGTCATTGAAGCCCTCCGCTGGTCTACACTGTGAACGGGTGTACTGACATTGAAGCCCTATGCTGGTCTACACTGTGTGAACGGGTGTACTGACATTGAAGCCCTCCGCTGGTCTACACTGTGAACGGGTGTACTGACATTGAAGCCCTCCGCTGGTCAACACTGTGTGAACGGGTGTACTGATATTGAAGCCCTCCGCTGGTCTACACTGTGAACGGGTGTACTGACATTGAAGCCCACCGCTGGTCTACACTGTGAACGGGTGTACTGACATTGAAGCCCTCCGCTGGTCTACACTGTGAACGGGTGTACTGACATTGAAGCTCTGCGCTGGTCTACACTGTGAACGTGTGTACTGACATTGAACCCCTCCGCTGGTCTACACTGTGAATAGTTGTACAGACATTGAAGCCCTCCGCTGGTCTACAATGTGAACGGTGTACTGACATTGAAGCCCTCTGCTGGTCTACACTGTGAACGGGTGTACTGACATTGAAGCCCTCCGCTGATCTACACTGTGAACGGGTGTACTGTCATTGAAGCCCTCCGCTGGTCTACACTGTGAACGGGTGTACTGACATTGAAGCCCTCTGCTGGTCTACACTGTGTGAACGGGTGTACTGACATTGAAGCCCTCCGCTGGTCTACACTGTGAACGGGTGTACTGACATTGAAGCCCTCCGCTGGTCAACACTGTGTGAACGGGTGTACTGACATTGAAGCCCACCGCTGGTCTACACTGTGAATGGGTGTACTGACATTGAAGCCCTCAGCTGGCCTACACTGTGAATGGGTGTACTGACATTGAAGCCCTCCGCTGGTCTACACTGTGAACGGGTGTACTGACTTTGAAGCCCTCCGCTGGTCTACACTGTGAATGGGTGTACTGACATTAAAGACTTCTTCTGGTCTACACTGTGAATGGGTGTACTGACATTGAAGCTCTCCGCTGGTCTACACTGTGTGAATGGGTGTACTGACATTGAAGCCCTCCGCTGGTCTACAATGTGAACGGTGTACTGACATTGAAGCCCTCTGCTGGTCTACACTGTGAATGGGTGTACTGACATTGAAGCTCTCCGCTGGTCTACACTGTGAACGGGTGTACTGACATTGAAGCCCTCAGCTGATCTACACTGTGAACGGGTGTACTGACATTGAAGCCCTCCGCTGATCTACACTGTGTGAATGGGTGTACTGACATTGAAGCCCTCCTCTGGTCTACACTGAGAACGGGTGTACTGACATTGAAGCCCTCCGCTGGTCTACACTGTGAATGGGTGTACTGACATTGAAGCCCTCCCCTGGTCTACACTGTGAATGGGTGTACTGACATTGAAGCCCTCCGCTGGTCTACACTGTGGATGGGTGTACTGACATTGAAGCCCTCCGCTGGTCTACACTGTGTGACTGGGTGTACTGACATTGAAGACGTCCGCTGCTCAACACTGTGAATGGGTGTACTGACATTGAAGCCCTCAGCAGGTCTACACTGTGAACGGGTGTACTGACATTGAAGCCCTCCGCTGGTCAACACTGAGAACGGGTGTACTGACATTAAAGCCCTCCGCTGGTCTACACTGTGAACGGGTGTACTGACATTGAAGCCCTCTGCTGGTCTACACTGTGAACGGGTGTACTGACATTGAAGCCCTCCGCTGGTCTACACTGTGAACGGGTGTACTGACATTGAAGCCCTCCGCTGGTCTACACTGTGAACGGGTGTACTGACATTGAAGCCCTCCGCTGGTCAACACTGTGTGAACGGGTGTACTGACATTGAAGCCCTCCGCTGGTCAACACTGTGAACGGGTGTACTGACATTGAAGCCCTCCGCTGGTCAACACTGTGAACGGGTGTACTGACATTGAAGCCCTCCGCTGGTCTACACTGTCTGAATGTGTGTACTGACATTGAAGCCCTCCGCTGGTCTCCACTGTGTGAATGGGTGTACTGACATTGAAGCCCACCGCTGGTCTACACTGTGAACGGGTGTACTGATATTGAAGCCCTCCGCTGGTCTGCACTGTGAACCGGTGTACTGACATTGAAGCCCTCCGCTGGTCACCACTGTGAACGGGTGTACTGACATTGAAGCCCTCCGCTGGTCTACACTGTGAACGGGTGTACTGACATTGAAGCCCTCTGCTGGTCTACACTGTGAACGGGTGTACTGAGATTGAAGCCCTCCGCTGGTCAACACTGTGTGAATGGGTGTACTGACATTGAAGCCCTCCGCTGGTCAAAACTGTGAACGGGTGTACTGACATTGAAGCCCTCCGCTGGTCAACACTGTGAACGGGTGTACTGACATTGAAGCCCTCCGCTAGTCTACACTGTGTGAATGTGTGTACTGACATTAAAGCCCTCCGCTGGTCTACTCTGTGTGAATGGGTGTACTGACATTGAAGCCCACCGCTGGTCTACACTGTGAACGGGTGTACTGATATTGAAGCCCTCCGCTGGTCTACACTGTGAACGGGTGTACTGACATTGAAGCCCTCCGCTGGTCTACACTGTGAACGCGTGTACTGAGATTGAAGCCCTCCGCTGGTCTACACTGTGAACGGGTGTACTGACATTGAAGCCCTCCGCTGGTCTACACTGTGAACGGGTGTACTGACATTGAACCCCTCCGCTGGTCTACACTGTGAATGGTTGTATTGACATTGAAGCCCTCCGCTGGTCTACAATGTGAACGGTGTACTGACATTGAAGCCCTCTGCTGGTCTACACTGTGAACGGGTGTACTGACATTGAAGCCCTCCGCTGATCTACACTGTGAACGGGTGTACTGACATTGAAGCCCTCCGCTGGTCTACGCTGTGAACGGGTGTACTGACATTGAAGCCCTCTGCTGGTCTACACTGTGTGAACAGGTGTACTGACATTGAAGCCCTCCGCTTGTCTACACTGTGAACGGGTGTACTGACATTGAAGCCCTCCGCTGGTCAACACTGTGTGAACGGGTGTACTGACATTGAAGCCCACCGCTGGTCTACACTGTGAATGGGTGTACTGACATTGAAGCCCTCAGCTGGTCTACACTGTGAATGGGTGTACTGACATTGAAGCCCTCCGCTGGTCTACACTGTGAACGGGTGTACTGACATTGAAGCCCTCCGCTGGTCTACACTGTGAATGGGTGTACTGACATTGAAGCCTTCTGCTGGTCTACACTGTGAATGGGTGTACTGACATTGAAGCTCTCCGCTGGTCTACACTGTGTGAATGGGTGTACTGACATTGAAGCCCTCAGCTGATCTACACTGTGTGAATGGGTGTACTGACATTGAAGCCCTCCGCTGATCTACACTGTGTGAATGGGTGTACTGACATTGAAGCCCTCCGCTGGTCTACACTGAGAAAGGGTGTACTGACATTGAAGCCCTCCGCTGGTCTACACTGTGAATGGGTGTACTGACATTGAAGCCCTCCGCTGGTCTACACTGTGAATGGGTGTACTGACATTGAAGCCCTCCGCTGGTCTACACTGTGGATGGGTGTACTGCCATTGAAGCCCTCCGCTGGTCTACACTGTGTAACTGAGTGTACTGACATTGAAGACGTCCGCTGCTCAACACTGTGAATGGGTGTACTGACATTGAAGCCCTCAGCTGGTCTACACTGTGAACGGGTGTACTGACATTGAAGGCCTCCACTGGTCAACACTGAGAACGGGTGTACTGACATTAAAGCCCTCCGCTGGTCTAAACTGTGAACGGGTGTACTGAAATTGAAGCCCTCTGCTGGTCTACACTGTGAACGGGTGTACTGACATTGAAGCCCTCCGCTGGTCTACACTGTGAACGGGTGTACTGACATTGAAGCCCTCCGCTGGTCTACACTGTGAACGGGTGTACTGACATTGAAGCCCTCCGCTGGTCAACAATGTGTGAACGGGTGTACTGACATTGAAGCCCTCCGCTGGTCAACACTGTGAACGGGTGTACTGACATTGAAGCCCTCCGCTGGTCAACACTGTGAACGGGTGTACTGACATTGAAGCCCTCCGCTGGTCTACACTGTGTGAATGTGTGTACTGACATTGAAGCCCTCCGCTGGTCTCCACTGTGTGAATGGGTGTACTGACATTGAAGCCCTCCGCTGATCTACACTGTGAACGGGTGTACTGACATTGAAGCCCTCCGCTGGTCTACACTGTGAACGGGTGTACTGACATTGAAGCCCTCTGCTGGTCTACACTGTGTGAACAGGTGTACTGACATTGAAGCCCTCCGCTGGTCTACACTGTGAACAGGTGTACTGACATTGAAGCCCTCCGCTGGTCAACACTGTGTGAACGGGTGTACTGACATTGAAGCCCACCGCTGGTCTACACTGTGAATGGGTGTACTGACATTGAAGCCCTCAGCTGGTCTACACTGTGAATGGGTGTACTGACATTGAAGCCCTCCGCTGGTCTACACTGTGAACGGGTGTACTGACATTGAAGCACTCCGCTGGTCTACACTGTGAATGGGTGTACTGACATTGAAGCCTTCTGCTGGTCTACACTGTGAATGGGTGTACTGACATTGAAGCTCTCCGCTGGTCTACACTGTGTGAATGGGTGTACTGACATTGAAGCCCTCAGCTGATCTACACTGTGTGAATGGGTGTACTGACATTGAAGCCCTCCGCTGATCTACACTGTGTGAATGGGTGTACTGACATTGAAGCCCTCCGCTGGTCTACACTGAGAAAGGGTGTACTGACATTGAAGCCCTCCGCTGGTCTACACTGTGAATGGGTGTACTGACATTGAAGCCCTCCGCTGGTCTACACTGTGAATGGGTGTACTGACATTGAAGCCCTCCGCTGGTCTACACTGTGGATGGGTGTACTGACATTGAAGCCCTCCGCTGGTCTACACTGTGTGACTGGGTGTACTGACATTGAAGACGTCCGCTGCTCAACACTGTGAATGGGTGTACTGACATTGAAGCCCTCAGCTGGTCTACACTGTGAACGGGTGTACTGACATTGAAGCCCTCCGCTGGTCAACACTGAGAACGTGTGTACTGGCATTAAAGCCCTCCGCTGGTCTACACTGTGAACGGGTGTACTGACATTGAAGCCCTCTGCTGGTCTACACTGTGAACGGGTGTACTGACATTGAAGCCCTCCGCTGGTCTACACTGTGAACGGGTGTACTGACATTGAAGCCCTCCGCTGGTCTACACTGTGAACGGGTGTACTGACATTGAAGCCCTCCGCTGGTCAACACTGTGTGAACGGGTGTACTGACATTGAAGCCCTCCGCTGGTCAACACTGTGAACGGGTGTACTGACATTGAAGCCCTCCGCTGGTCAACACTGTGAACGGGTGTACTGACATTGAAGCCCTCCGCTGGTTTACACTGTGTGAATGTGTGTACTGACATTGAAGCCCTCCGCTGGTCTCCACTGTGTGAATGGGTGTACTGACATTGAAGCCCACCGCTGGTCTACACTGTGAACGGGTGTACTGACATTGAAGCCCTCCGCTGGTCTGCACTGTGAACCGGTGTACTGACATTGAAGCCCTCCGCTGGTCACCACTGTGAACGGGTGTACTGACATTGAAGCCCTCCGCTGGTCTACACTGTGAATGGGTGTACTGACATTGAAGCCCTCCTCTGGTCTACAATGTGAACGGGTGTACTGACATTGAAGCCCTCTGCTGGTCTACACTGTGAACGGGTGTACTGACATTGAAGCCCTCCGCTGGTCTACACTGTGAATGGGTGTACTGACATTGAAGCCCTCCGCTGGTCTACACTGTGAACGGGTGTACTGACATTGAAGTCCTCTGCTGGTCTACACTGTGTGAACGGGTGTACTGACATTGAAGCCCTCTGCTGGTCTACACTGTGAACGGGTGTACTGACATTGAAGCCCTCCGCTGGTCAACACTGTGTGAACGGGTGTACTGACATTGTAGCCCACCGCTGGTCTACACTGTGAATGGGTGTACTGAAATTGAAGCCCTCCGCTGGTCTACACTGTGAATGGGTGTACTGAAATTGAAGCCCTCCGCTGGTCTACACTGTGAACGGGTGTACTGACATTGAAGCCCTCCGCTGGTCAACACTGTGAACGGGTGTACTGACATTGAAGCCCTCTGCTGGTCTACACTGTGAACGGGTGTACTGACATTGAAGCCCTCCGCTGGTCAACACTGTGTGAACGGGTGTACTGACATTGTAGCCCACCGCTGGTCTACACTGTGAATGGGTGTACTGACATTGAAGCCCTCCGCTGGTCTACACTGTGAATGGGTGTACTGAAATTGAAGCCCTCCGCTGGTCTACACTGTGAACGGGTGTACTGACATTGAAGCCCTCCGCTGGTCAACACTGTGAATGGGTGTACTGACATTGAAGCCCTCTGTTGGTCTACACTGTGAATGGGTGTACTGACATTGAAGCCCTCCGCTGGTCTACACTGTGTGAATGGGTGTACTGACATTGAAGCCCTCCGCTGGTCTACTCTGTGAACGGGTGTACTGACATTGAAGCCCTCTGCTGGTCTACACTGTGTGAACGGGTGTACTGACATTGAAGCCCTCCGCTGGTCTACACTGTGAACGGGTGTACTGACATTGAGGCCCTCCGCTGGTCTACACTGTGTGAACGGGTGTACTGACATTGAAGCCCACCGCTGGTCTACACTGTGAATGGGTGTACTGACATTGAAGCCCTCCGCTGGTCTACACTGTGAATGGGTGTACTGACATTGAAGCCCTCCACTGGTCTACACTGTGAACGGGTGTACTGACATTGAAGCCCTCCGCTGGTCAACACTGTGAATGGGTGTACTGACATTGAAGCCCTCTGCTGGTCTACACTGTGAACGGGTGTACTGACATTGAAGCCCTCCGCTGGTCAAAACTGTGTGAATGGGTGTACTGACATTGAAGCCCTCCGCTGGTCAACACTGTGAACGGGTGTACTGACATTGAAGCCCTCCGCTGGTCAACACTGTGAACGGGTGTACTGACATTGAAGCCCTCCGCTGGTATACACTGTGAATGGGTGTACTGACATTGAAGCCCTCCGCAGGTCTACACTGTGAACGGGTGTACTGACATTGAAGCCCTCCGCTGGTCAACACTGTGAATGGGTGTACTGACATTGAAGCCCTCCGCTGGTCTACACTGTGAATGGGTGTACTGACATTGAAGCCCTCCGCTGGTCTACACTGTGAATGGGTGTACTGAAATTGAAGCCCTCCGCTGGTCTACACTGTGAACGGGTGTACTGACATTGAAGCCCTCCGCTGGTCAACACTGTGAATGGGTGTACTGACATTGAAGCCCTCTGTTGGTCTACACTGTGAATGGGTGTACTGACATTGAAGCCCTCCGCTGGTCTACACTGTGTGAATGGGTGTACTGACATTGAAGCCCTCCGCTGGTCTACTCTGTGAACGGGTGTACTGACATTGAAGCCCTCTGCTGGTCTACACTGTGTGAACGGGTGTACTGACATTGAAGCCCTCCGCTGGTCTACACTGTGAACGGGTGTACTGACATTGAGGCCCTCCGCTGGTCTACACTGTGTGAACGGGTGTACTGACATTGAAGCCCACCGCTGGTCTACACTGTGAATGGGTGTACTGACATTGAAGCCCTCCGCTGGTCTACACTGTGAATGGGTGTACTGACATTGAAGCCCTCCACTGGTCTACACTGTGAACGGGTGTACTGACATTGAAGCCCTCCGCTGGTCAACACTGTGAATGGGTGTACTGACATTGAAGCCCTCTGCTGGTCTACACTGTGAACGGGTGTACTGACATTGAAGCCCTCCGCTGGTCAAAACTGTGTGAATGGGTGTACTGACATTGAAGCCCTCCGCTGGTCAACACTGAGAACGGGTGTACTGACATTGAAGCCCTCCGCTGGTCAACACTGTGAACGGGTGTACTGACATTGAAGCCCTCAGCTGGTATACACTGTGAATGGGTGTACTGACATTGAAGCCCTCCGCAGGTCTACACTGTGAACGGGTGTACTGACATTGAAGCCCTCCGCTGGTCAACACTGTGAATGGGTGTACTGACATTGAAGCCCTCCGCTGGTCTACACTGTGAATGGGTGTACTGACATTGAAGCCCTCCGCTGGTCTACACTGTGTGAATGGGTGTACTGACATTGTAGCCCACCGCTGGTCTACACTGTGAATGGGTGTACTGACATTGAAGCCCTCCGCTGGTCTACACTGTGAATGGGTGTACTGAAATTGAAGCCCTCCGCTGGTCAACACTGTGAACGGGTGTACTGACATTGAAGCCCTCCGCTGGTCAACACTGTGAATGGGTGTACTGACATTGAAGCCCTCTGTTGGTCTACACTGTGAATGGGTGTACTGACATTGAAGCCCTCCGCTGGTCTACACTGTGTGAATGGGTGTACTGACATTGAAGCCCTCCGCTGGTCTACTCTGTGAACGGGTGTACTGACATTGAAGCCCTCTGCTGGTCTACACTGTGTGAACGGGTGTACTGACATTGAAGCCCTCCGCTGGTCTACACTGTGAACGGGTGTACTGACATTGAGGCCCTCCGCTGGTCTACACTGTGTGAACGCGTGTACTGACAATGAAGCCCACCGCTGGTCTACACTGTGAATGGGAGTACTGACATTGAAGCCCTCCGCTGGTCTACACGGTGAATGGGTGTACTGACATTGAAGCACTCCGCTGGTCTACACTGTGAACGGGTGTACTGACATGGAAGCCCTCCGCTGGTCAACACTGTGAATGGGTGTACTGACATTGAAGCCCTCTGCTGGTCTACACTGTGAATGGGTGTACTGACATTGAAGCCCTCGGCTTGTCTACACTGTGTGAATGGGTGTACTGACATTGAAGCCCTCCGCTGGTCAACACTGTGAATGGGTGTACTGACATTGAAGCCCTCCGCTGGTCTACACTGTGAATGGGTGTACTGACATTGAAGCCCTCTGCTGGTCAACACTGTGTGAACGGGTGTACTGACATTGAAGCCATCCGCTGATCTACACTGTGTGAATGGGTGTACTGACATTGAAGCCCTCCGCTGGTCAACACTGTGAATGGGTGTACTGACATTGAAGCCCTCCGCTGGTCTACACTGTGAATGGGTGTACTGACATTGAAGCCCTCCGCTGGTCTACACTGTGAATGGGTGTACTGAAATTGAAGCCCTCCGCTGGTCAACACTGTGAACGGGTGTACTGACATTGAAGCCCTCCGCTGGTCAACACTGTGAATGGGTGTACTGACATTGAAGCCCTCTGTTGGTCTACACTGTGAATGGGTGTACTGACATTGAAGCCCTCCGCTGGTCTACACTGTGTGAATGGGTGTACTGACATTGAAGCCCTCCGCTGGTCTACTCTGTGAACGGGTGTACTGACATTGAAGCCCTCTGCTGGTCTACACTGTGTGAACGGGTGTACTGACATTGAAGCCCTCCGCTGGTCTACACTGTGAACGGGTGTACTGACATTGAGGCCCTCCGCTGGTCTACACTGTGTGAACGCGTGTACTGACAATGAAGCCCACCGCTGGTCTACACTGTGAATGGGTGTACTGATATTGAAGCCCTCCGCTGGTCTACACTGTGTGAATGGGTGTACTGACATTGAAGCCCACCGCTGGTCTACACTGTGAATGGGTGTACTGATAATGAAGCCCACCGCTGGTCTACACTGTGTGAATGGGTGTACTGATATTGAAGCCCTCCGCTGGTCAACACTGAGAACGGGTGTACTGACATTGAAGCCCTCCGGTGGTCTACACGGTGAATGGGTGTACTGACATTGAAGCACTCCGCTGGTCTACACTGTGAACGGGTGTACTGACATGGAAGCCCTCCGCTGGTCAACACTGTGAATGGGTGTACTGACATTGAAGCCCTCTGCTGGTCTACACTGTGAATGGGTGTACTGACATTGAAGCCCTCGGCTTGTCTACACTGTGTGAATGGGTGTACTGACATTGAAGCCCTCCGCTGGTCAACACTGTGAATGGGTGTACTGACATTGAAGCCCTCCGCTGGTCTACACTGTGAATGGGTGTACTGACATTGAAGCCCTCTGCTGGTCAACACTGTGTGAACGGGTGTACTGACATTGAAGCCATCCGCTGATCTACACTGTGTGAATGGGTGTACTGACATTGAAGCCCTCCGCCGGTCAACACTGTGAATGGGTGTACTGACATTGAAGCCCTCCGCTGGTCTACACTGTGAATGGGTGTACTGACATTGAAGCCCTCCGCTGGTCTACACTGTGAACGGGTGTACTGACATTGAAGCCCTCCGCTGGTCAACACTGTGAATGGGTGTACTGACATTGAAGCCCTCCGCTGGTCTACACTGTGAATGGGTGTACTGACATTGAAGCCCTCCGCTGGTCAACACTGTGTGAATGGGTGTACTGACATTGAAGCCCTCCGCTGGTCTACACTGTGAACGGGTGTACTTACATTGAAGCCCTCCGCTGGTCAACACTGTGAACGGGTGAACTGACATTGAAGCCCTCCGCTGGTCTACACTGTGTGAATGGGTGTACTGACATTGAAGCCCTCCGCTGGTCTACACTGTGAACGGGTGTACTGACATTGAAGCTCTCCGCTGGTCTACACTGTGAACGGGTGTACTGACATTGAAGCCCTCCGCTGGTCTACACTGTGTGAACGGGTGTACTGACATTGAAGCCCTCCGCTGGTCTACACTGTGAACGGGTGTACTGACATTGAGGCCCTCCGCTGGTCAACACTGTGTGAACGCGTGTACTGACATTGAAGCCCACCGCTGGTCTACACTGTGAATGGGTGTACTGACATTGAAGCCCTCCGCTGGTCTACACGGTGAATGGGTGTACTGACATTGAAGCACTCCGCTGGTCTACACTGTGAACGGGTGTACTGACATGGAAGCCCTCCGCTGGTCAACTCTGTGAATGGGTGTACTGACATTGAAGCCCTCTGCTGGTCTACACTGTGTGAATGGGTGTACTGACATTGAAGCCCTCCGCTGATCTACACTGTGTGAATGGGTGTACTGACATTGAAGCCCTCCGCTGGTCAACACTGTGAATGGGTGTACTGACATTGAAGCCCTCCGCTGGTCTACACTGTGAATGGGTGTACTGACATTGAAGCCCTCCGCTGGTCAACACTGTGAATGGGTGTACTGACATTGAAGCCCTCCGCTGGTCTACACTGTGAATGGGTGTACTGACATTGAAGCCCTCCGCTGGTCTACACTGTGAATGGGTGTACTGAAATTGAAGCCCTCCGCTGGTCAACACTGTGAACGGGTGTACTGACATTGAAGCCCTCCGCTGGTCAACACTGTGAATGGGTGTACTGACATTGAAGCCCTCCGCTGGTCTACACTGTGAACGGGTGTACTGACATTGAAGCCCTCTGTTGGTCTACACTGTGAATGGGTGTACTGACATTGAAGCCCTCCGCTGGTCTACACTGTGTGAATGGGTGTACTGACATTGAAGCCCTCCGCTGGTCTACTCTGTGAACGGGTGTACTGACATTGAAGCCCTCTGCTGGTCTACACTGTGTGAACGGGTGTACTGACATTGAAGCCCTCCGCTGGTCTACACTGTGAACGGGTGTACTGACATTGAGGCCCTCCGCTGGTCTACACTGTGTGAACGCGTGTACTGACAATGAAGCCCACCGCTGGTCTACACTGTGAATGGGTGTACTGATATTGAAGCCCTCCGCTGGTCTACACTGTGTGAATGGGTGTACTGACATTGAAGCCCACCGCTGGTCTACACTGTGAATGGGTGTACTGATAATGAAGCCCACCGCTGGTCTACACTGTGTGAATGGGTGTACTGATATTGAAGCCCTCCGCTGGTCAACACTGAGAACGGGTGTACTGACATTGAAGCCCTCCGGTGGTCTACACGGTGAATGGGTGTACTGACATTGAAGCACTCCGCTGGTCTACACTGTGAACGGGTGTACTGACATGGAAGCCCTCCGCTGGTCAACACTGTGAATGGGTGTACTGACATTGAAGCCCTCTGCTGGTCTACACTGTGAATGGGTGTACTGACATTGAAGCCCTCTGCTGGTCTACACTGTGTGAATGGGTGTACTGACATTGAAGCCCTCCGCTGGTCTACACTGTGAACGGGTGTAATGACATTGAGGCCCTCCGCTGGTCTACACTGTGTGAACGCGTGTACTGACATTGAAGCCCTCCGCTGGTCAACACTGTGAACGAGTGTACTGACAATGAAGCCCACCGCTGGTCTACACTGTGAATGGGAGTACTGACATTGAAGCCCTCCGCTGGTCTACACGGTGAATGGGTGTACTGACATTGAAGCACTCCGCTGGTCTACACTGTGAACGGGTGTACTGACATGGAAGC
Source organism: Hypanus sabinus (assembly GCF_030144855.1). NCBI lineage: Eukaryota > Metazoa > Chordata > Chondrichthyes > Myliobatiformes > Dasyatidae > Hypanus > Hypanus sabinus. Next base: position 196,793 of record NW_026779017.1, read on the forward strand.
CCTCCGCTGGTCAACACTGTGAATGGGTGTACTGACATTGAAGCCCTCTGCTGGTCTACACTGTGAATGGGTGTACTGACATTGAAGCCCTCGGCTTGTCTACACTGTGTGAATGGGTGTACTGACATTGAAGCCCTCCGCTGGTCAACACTGTGAATGGGTGTACTGACATTGAAGCCCTCCGCTGGTCTACACTGTGAATGGGTGTACTGACATTGAAGCCCTCTGCTGGTCAACACTGTGTGAACGGGTGTACTGACATTGAAGCCATCCGCTGATCTACACTGTGTGAATGGGTGTACTGACATTGAAGCCCTCCGCTGGTCAACACTGTGAATGGGTGTACTGACATTGAAGCCCTCCGCTGGTCTACACTGTGAATGGGTGTACTGACATTGAAGCCCTCCGCTGGTCTACACTGTGAATGGGTGTACTGAAATTGAAGCCCTCCGCTGGTCAACACTGTGAACGGGTGTACTGACATTGAAGCCCTCCGCTGGTCAACACTGTGAATGGGTGTACTGACATTGAAGCCCTCTGTTGGTCTACACTGTGAATGGGTGTACTGACATTGAAGCCCTCCGCTGGTCTACACTGTGTGAATGGGTGTACTGACATTGAAGCCCTCCGCTGGTCTACTCTGTGAACGGGTGTACTGACATTGAAGCCCTCTGCTGGTCTACACTGTGTGAACGGGTGTACTGACATTGAAGCCCTCCGCTGGTCTACACTGTGAACGGGTGTACTGACATTGAGGCCCTCCGCTGGTCTACACTGTGTGAATGGGTGTACTGACATTGAAGCTCTCCGCTGGTCTACACTGTGAACGCGTGTACTGACAATGAAGCCCACCGCTGGTCTACACTGTGAATGGGTGTACTGATATTGAAGCCCTCCGCTGGTCTACACTGTGTGAATGGGTGTACTGACATTGAAGCCCACCGCTGGTCTACACTGTGAATGGGTGTACTGATAATGAAGCCCACCGCTGGTCTACACTGTGTGAATGGGTGTACTGATATTGAAGCCCTCCGCTGGTCAACACTGAGAACGGGTGTACTGACATTGAAGCCCTCCGGTGGTCTACACGGTGAATGGGTGTACTGACATTGAAGCACTCCGCTGGTCTACACTGTGAACGGGTGTACTGACATGGAAGCCCTCCGCTGGTCAACACTGTGAATGGGTGTACTGACATTGAAGCCCTCTGCTGGTCTACACTGTGAATGGGTGTACTGACATTGAAGCCCTCGGCTTGTCTACACTGTGTGAATGGGTGTACTGACATTGAAGCCCTCCGCTGGTCAACACTGTGAATGGGTGTACTGACATTGAAGCCCTCCGCTGGTCTACACTGTGAATGGGTGTACTGACATTGAAGCCCTCTGCTGGTCAACACTGTGTGAACGGGTGTACTGACATTGAAGCCATCCGCTGATCTACACTGTGTGAATGGGTGTACTGACATTGAAGCCCTCCGCCGGTCAACACTGTGAATGGGTGTACTGACATTGAAGCCCTCCGCTGGTCTACACTGTGAATGGGTGTACTGACATTGAAGCCCTCCGCTGGTCTACACTGTGAACGGGTGTACTGACATTGAAGCCCTCCGCTGGTCAACACTGTGAATGGGTGTACTGACATTGAAGCCCTCCGCTGGTCTACACTGTGAATGGGTGTACTGACATTGAAGCCCTCCGCTGGTCAACACTGTGTGAATGGGTGTACTGACATTGAAGCCCTCCGCTGGTCTACACTGTGAACGGGTGTACTTACATTGAAGCCCTCCGCTGGTCAACACTGTGAACGGGTGAACTGACATTGAAGCCCTCCGCTGGTCTACACTGTGTGAATGGGTGTACTGACATTGAAGCCCTCCGCTGGTCTACACTGTGAACGGGTGTACTGACATTGAAGCTCTCCGCTGGTCTACACTGTGAACGGGTGTACTGACATTGAAGCCCTCCGCTGGTCTACACTGTGTGAACGGGTGTACTGACATTGAAGCCCTCCGCTGGTCTACACTGTGAACGGGTGTACTGACATTGAGGCCCTCCGCTGGTCAACACTGTGTGAACGCGTGTACTGACATTGAAGCCCACCGCTGGTCTACACTGTGAATGGGTGTACTGACATTGAAGCCCTCCGCTGGTCTACACGGTGAATGGGTGTACTGACATTGAAGCACTCCGCTGGTCTACACTGTGAACGGGTGTACTGACATGGAAGCCCTCCGCTGGTCAACTCTGTGAATGGGTGTACTGACATTGAAGCCCTCTGCTGGTCTACACTGTGTGAATGGGTGTACTGACATTGAAGCCCTCCGCTGATCTACACTGTGTGAATGGGTGTACTGACATTGAAGCCCTCCGCTGGTCAACACTGTGAATGGGTGTACTGACATTGAAGCCCTCCGCTGGTCTACACTGTGAATGGGTGTACTGACATTGAAGCCCTCCGCTGGTCAACACTGTGAATGGGTGTACTGACATTGAAGCCCTCCGCTGGTCTACACTGTGAATGGGTGTACTGACATTGAAGCCCTCCGCTGGTCTACACTGTGAATGGGTGTACTGAAATTGAAGCCCTCCGCTGGTCAACACTGTGAACGGGTGTACTGACATTGAAGCCCTCCGCTGGTCAACACTGTGAATGGGTGTACTGACATTGAAGCCCTCTGTTGGTCTACACTGTGAATGGGTGTACTGACATTGAAGCCCTCCGCTGGTCTACACTGTGTGAATGGGTGTACTGACATTGAAGCCCTCCGCTGGTCTACTCTGTGAACGGGTGTACTGACATTGAAGCCCTCTGCTGGTCTACACTGTGTGAACGGGTGTACTGACATTGAAGCCCTCCGCTGGTCTACACTGTGAACGGGTGTACTGACATTGAGGCCCTCCGCTGGTCTACACTGTGTGAACGCGTGTACTGACATTGAGGCCCTCCGCTGGTCTACACTGTGAATGGGTGTACTGACATTGAAGCCCTCGGCTTGTCTACACTGTGTGAATGGGTGTACTGACATTGAAGCCCTCCGCTGGTCAACACTGTGAATGGGTGTACTGACATTGAAGCCCTCCGCTGGTCTACACTGTGAATGGGTGTACTGACATTGAAGCCCTCTGCTGGTCAACACTGTGTGAACGGGTGTACTGACATTGAAGCCATCCGCTGATCTACACTGTGTGAATGGGTGTACTGACATTGAAGCCCTCCGCTGGTCAACACTGTGAATGGGTGTACTGACATTGAAGCCCTCCGCTGGTCTACACTGTGAATGGGTGTACTGACATTGAAGCCCTCCGCTGGTCTACACTGTGAACGGGTGTACTGACATTGAAGCCCTCCGCTGGTCAACACTGTGAATGGGTGTACTGACATTGAAGCCCTCCGCTGGTCTACACTGTGAATGGGTGTACTGACATTGAAGCCCTCCGCTGGTCAACACTGTGTGAATGGGTGTACTGACATTGAAGCCCTCCGCTGGTCTACACTGTGAACGGGTGTACTTACATTGAAGCCCTCCGCTGGTCAACACTGTGAACGGGTGAACTGACATTGAAGCCCTCCGCTGGTCTACACTGTGTGAATGGGTGTACTGACATTGAAGCCCTCCGCTGGTCTACACTGTGAACGGGTGTACTGACATTGAAGCTCTCCGCTGGTCTACACTGTGAACGGGTGTACTGACATTGAAGCCCTCCGCTGGTCTACACTGTGTGAACGGGTGTACTGACATTGAAGCCCTCCGCTGGTCTACACTGTGAACGGGTGTACTGACATTGAGGCCCTCCGCTGGTCAACACTGTGTGAACGCGTGTACTGACATTGAAGCCCACCGCTGGTCTACACTGTGAATGGGTGTACTGACATTGAAGCCCTCCGCTGGTCTACACGGTGAATGGGTGTACTGACATTGAAGCACTCCGCTGGTCTACACTGTGAACGGGTGTACTGACATGGAAGCCCTCCGCTGGTCAACACTGTGAATGGGTGTACTGACATTGAAGCCCTCTGCTGGTCTACACTGTGTGAATGGGTGTACTGACATTGAAGCCCTCCGCTGATCTACACTGTGTGAATGGGTGTACTGACATTGAAGCCCTCCGCTGGTCAACACTGTGAATGGGTGTACTGACATTGAAGCCCTCCGCTGGTCTACACTGTGAATGGGTGTACTGACATTGAAGCCCTCTGCTGGTCAACACTGTGTGAACGGGTGTACTGACATTGAAGCCATCCGCTGATCTACACTGTGTGAATGGGTGTACTGACATTGAAGCCCTCCGCTGGTCTACACTGTGAATGGGTGTACTGACATTGAAGCCCTCCGCTGGTCTACACTGTGAACGGGTGTACTGACATTGAAGCCCTCCGCTGGTCAACACTGTGAATGGGTGTACTGACATTGAAGCCCTCCGCTGGTCTACACTGTGAATGGGTGTACTGACATTGAAGCGCTCCGCTGGACAACACTGTGTGAATGGGTGTACTGACATTGAAGCCCTCCGCTGGTCTACACTGTGAACGGGTGTACTTACATTGAAGCCCTCCGCTTGTCAACACTGTGAACGGGTGAACGGACATTGAAGCCCTCCGCTGGTCTACACTGTGTGAATGGGTGTACTGACATTGAAGCCCTCCGCTGGTCTACACTGTGAACGGGTGTAATGACATTGAAGCTCTCCGCTGGTCTACACTGTGAACGGGTGTACTGACATTGAAGCCCTCCGCTGGTCTACACTGTGAACGGGTGTACTGACATTGAAGCTCTCCGCTGGTCTACACTGTGAACGGGTGTACTGACATTGAAGCCCTCCGCTGGTCTACACTGTGTGAACGGGTGTACTGACATTGAAGCCCTCCGCTGGTCTACACTGTGAACGGGTGTACTGACATTGAAGCCCTCCGCTGGTCTACACTGTGTGAACGCGTGTACTGACATTGAAGCCCACCGCTGGTCTACACTGTGAATGGGTGTACTGACATTGAAGCCCTCCGCTGGTCTACACGGTGAATGGGTGTACTGACATTGAAGCACTCCGCTGGTCTACACTGTGAACGGTGTACTGACATGGAAGCCCTCCGCTGGTCAACACTGTGAATGGGTGTACTGACATTGAAGCCCTCTGCTGGTCTACACTGTGAATGGGTGTACTGACATTGAAGCCCTCGGCTGGTCTACACTGTGTGAATGGGTGTACTGACATTGAAGCACTCCGCTGGTCTACACTGTGAACGGGTGTACTGACATGGAAGCCCTCCGCTGGTCAACACTGTGAATGGGTGTACTGACATTGAAGCCCTCTGCTGGTCTACACTGTGAATGGGTGTACTGACATTGAAGCCCTCGGCTTGTCTACACTGTGTGAATGGGTGTACTGACATTGAAGCCCTCCGCTGGTCAACACTGTGAATGGGTGTACTGACATTGAAGCCCTCCGCTGGTCTACACTGTGAATGGGTGTACTGACATTGAAGCCCTCTGCTGGTCAACACTGTGTGAACGGGTGTACTGACATTGAAGCCATCCGCTGATCTACACTGTGTGAATGGGTGTACTGACATTGAAGCCCTCCGCTGGTCAACACTGTGAATGGGTGTACTGACATTGAAGCCCTCCGCTGGTCTACACTGTGAATGGGTGTACTGACATTGAAGCCCTCCGCTGGTCTACACTGTGAACGGGTGTACTGACATTGAAGCCCTCCGCTGGTCAACACTGTGAATGGGTGTACTGACATTGAAGCCCTCCGCTGGTCTACACTGTGAATGGGTGTACTGAAATTGAAGCCCTCCGCTGGTCAACACTGTGTGAATGGGTGTACTGACATTGAAGCCCTCCGCTGGTCTACACTGTGAACGGGTGTACTTACATTGAAGCCCTCCGCTGGTCAACACTGTGAACGGGTGAACTGACATTGAAGCCCTCCGCTGGTCTACACTGTGTGAATGGGTGTACTGACATTGAAGCCCTCCGCTGGTCTACACTGTGAACGGGTGTACTGACATTGAAGCTCTCCGCTGGTCTACACTGTGAACGGGTGTACTGACATTGAAGCCCTCCGCTGGTCTACACTGTGTGAACGGGTGTACTGACATTGAAGCCCTCCGCTGGTCTACACTGTGAACGGGTGTACTGACATTGAGGCCCTCCGCTGGTCAACACTGTGTGAACGCGTGTACTGACATTGAAGCCCACCGCTGGTCTACACTGTGAATGGGTGTACTGACATTGAAGCCCTCCGCTGGTCTACACGGTGAATGGGTGTACTGACATTGAAGCACTCCGCTGGTCTACACTGTGAACGGGTGTACTGACATGGAAGCCCTCCGCTGGTCAACACTGTGAATGGGTGTACTGACATTGAAGCCCTCTGCTGGTCTACACTGTGTGAATGGGTGTACTGACATTGAAGCCCTCCGCTGATCTACACTGTGTGAATGGGTGTACTGACATTGAAGCCCTCCGCTGGTCAACACTGTGAATGGGTGTACTGACATTGAAGCCCTCCGCTGGTCTACACTGTGAATGGGTGTACTGACATTGAAGCCCTCTGCTGGTCAACACTGTGTGAACGGGTGTACTGACATTGAAGCCATCCGCTGATCTACACTGTGTGAATGGGTGTACTGACATTGAAGCCCTCCGCTGGTCTACACTGTGAATGGGTGTACTGACATTGAAGCCCTCCGCTGGTCTACACTGTGAACGGGTGTACTGACATTGAAGCCCTCCGCTGGTCAACACTGTGAATGGGTGTACTGACATTGAAGCCCTCCGCTGGTCTACACTGTGAATGGGTGTACTGACATTGAAGCGCTCCGCTGGACAACACTGTGTGAATGGGTGTACTGACATTGAAGCCCTCCGCTGCTCTACACTGTGAACGGGTGTACTTACATTGAAGCCCTCCGCTTGTCAACACTGTGAACGGGTGAACGGACATTGAAGCCCTCCGCTGGTCTACACTGTGTGAATGGGTGTACTGACATTGAAGCCCTCCGCTGGTCTACACTGTGAACGGGTGTAATGACATTGAAGCTCTCCGCTGGTCTACACTGTGAACGGGTGTACTGACATTGAAGCCCTCCGCTGGTCTACACTGTGAACGGGTGTACTGACATTGAAGCTCTCCGCTGGTCTACACTGTGAACGGGTGTACTGACATTGAAGCCCTCCGCTGGTCTACACTGTGTGAACGGGTGTACTGACATTGAAGCCCTCCGCTGGTCTACACTGTGAACGGGTGTACTGACATTGAAGCCCTCCGCTGGTCTACACTGTGTGAACGCGTGTACTGACATTGAAGCCCACCGCTGGTCTACACTGTGAATGGGTGTACTGACATTGAAGCCCTCCGCTGGTCTACACGGTGAATGGGTGTACTGACATTGAAGCACTCCGCTGGTCTACACTGTGAACGGTGTACTGACATGGAAGCCCTCCGCTGGTCAACACTGTGAATGGGTGTACTGACATTGAAGCCCTCTGCTGGTCTACACTGTGAATGGGTGTACTGACATTGAAGCCCTCGGCTGGTCTACACTGTGTGAATGGGTGTACTGACATTGAAGCCCTCCGCTGGTCAACACTGTGAATGGGTGTACTGACATTGAAGCCCTCCGCTGGTCTACACTGTGAATGGGTGTACTGACATTGAAGCCCTCTGCTGGTCAACACTGTGTGAACGGGTGTACTGACATTGAAGCCATCCGCTGATCTACACTGTGTGAATGGGTGTACTGACATTGAAGCCCTCCGCTGGTCAACACTGTGAATGGGTGTACTGACATTGAAGCCCTCCGCTGGTCTACACTGTGAATGGGTGTACTGACATTGAAGCCCTCCGCTGGTCTACACTGTGAACGGGTGTACTGACATTGAAGCCCTCCGCTGGTCAACACTGTGAATGGGTGTACTGACATTGAAGCCCTCCGCTGGTCTACACTGTGAATGGGTGTACTGACATTGAAGCCCTCCGCTGGACAACACTGTGTGAATAGGTGTACTGACATTGAAGCCCTCCGCTGGTCTACACTGTGAACGGGTGTACTTACATTGAAGCCCTCCGCTGGTCAACACTGTGAACGGGTGAACTGACATTGAAGCCCTCCGCTGGTCTACACTGTGTGAATGGGTGTACTGACATTGAAGCCCTCCGCTGGTCTACACTGTGAACGGGTGTACTGACATTGAAGCTCTCCGCTGGTCTACACTGTGAACGGGTGTACTGACATTGAAGTCCTCCGCTGGTCTACACTGTGAACGGGTGTAGTGACATTGAAGCCCTCCGCTGGTCTACACAGTGAACGGGTGTACTGACATTGAAGCCCTCCGCTGGTCAACACTGTGAATGGGTGTACTGACATTGAAGCCCTCCGCTGGTCTACACTGTGAATGGGTGTACTTACATTGAAGCCCTCCCCTGGTCTACACAGTGTGAATGGGTGTACTGACATTGAAGCCCTCCGCTGATCTACACTGAGTGAATGGGTGTACTGACATTGAAGCCCTCCGCTGGTCTACACTGTGAATGGGTGTACTGACATTGAAGCCCTCCGCTGGACAACACTGTGTGAATGGGTGTACTGACATTGAAGCCCTCCGCTGGTCTACACTGTGAACGGGTGTACTTACATTGAAGCCCTCCGCTGGTCAACACTGTGAACGGGTGAACTGACATTGAAGCCCTCCGCTGGTCTACACTGTGTGAATGGGTGTACTGACATTGAAGCCCTCCGCTGGTCTACACTGTGAACGGGTGTACTGACATTGAAGCTCTCCGCTGGTCTACACTGTGAACGGGTGTACTGACATTGAAGCCCTCCGCTGGTCTACACTGTGAACGGGTGTACTGACATTGAAGTCCTCCGCTGGTCTACACTGTGAACGGGTGTAGTGACATTGAAGCCCTCCGCTGGTCTACACAGTGAACGGGTGTACTGACATTGAAGCCCTCCGCTGGTCAACACTGTGAATGGGTGTACTGACATTGAAGCCCTCCGCTGGTCTACACTGTGAATGGGTGTACTTACATTGAAGCCCTCCCCTGGTCTACACAGTGTGAATGGGTGTACTGACATTGAAGCCCTCCGCTGATCTACACTGAGTGAATGGGTGTACTGACATTGAAGCCCTCCGCTGGTCAACACTGTGAATGGGTGTACTGACATTGAAGCCCTCCGCTGGTCTACACTGTGAATGGGTGTACTGACATTGAAGCACTCCGCTGGTCAACACTGTGAACGGGTGTACTGACATTAAAGCCCTCTGCTGGTCTACACTGTGAATGGGTGTACTGACATTGAAGCCTTCCGCTGGTCTACACTTTGAACGGGTGTACTGACATTGAAGCCCTCCGCTGGTCTACACTGTGAACGGGTGTACTGACATTGAAGCCCTCCGCTGGTTTACACTGTGAACGGGTGTACTGACATTGAAGCCCTCCGCTGGTCTACACTGTGGATGGGTGTACTGACATTGAAGCCCTCCGCTGGTCTACACTGTGTGACTGGGTGTACTGACATTGAAGCCCACCGCTGGTCAACACTGTGAATGGGTGTACTGACATTGAAGCCCTCAGCTGGTCTACACTGTGAACGGGTGTACTGACATTGAAGCCCTCCGCTGGTCAACACTGTGAACGGGTGTACTGACATTGAGGCCCTCCGCTGGTCTACACTGTGTGAACGGGTGTACTGACATTGAAGCCCAACGCTGGTCTACACTGTGAATGGGTGTACTGACATTGAAGCCCTCCGCTGGTCTACACTGTGAATGGGTGTACTGACATTGAAGCCCTCCGCTGGTCTACACTGTGAACGGGTGTACTGACATTGAAGCCCTCCGCTGGTCTACACTGTGTGAATGGGTGTACTGACATTGAAGCCCTCCGCTGGTCTACACTGTGAACGGGTGTACTGACATTGAAGCCCTCCGCTGGTCTACACTGTGTGAATGGGTGTACTGACATTGAAGCCCTCTGCTGGTCTATACTGTGAATGGGTGTACTGACATTGAAGCCCTCCGCTGGTCAACACTGTGAACGGGTGTACTGACATTGAAGCCCTCCGTTGGTCTACACTGTGTGAATGGGTGTACTGACATTGAAGCCCTCCGCTGGTCTACACTGTGTGAATGGGTGTACTGACATTGAAGCCCTCCGCTGGTCTACACTGTGTGAACGAGTGTACTGACATTGAAGCCCTCCGTTGGTCTACACTGTGTGAATGGGTGTACTGACATTGAAGCCCTCCGCTGGTCTACACTGTGTGAATGGGTGTACTGACATTGAAGCCCTCCGCTGGTCTACACTGTGTGAATGGGTGTACTGACATTGATGCCATCCTCTGGTCAACGCTGTGAACGGGTGTACTTACATTGAAGCCCTCCGCTGGTCAACACTGTGAACAGGGGTACTGACATTGAAGCCCTCCGCTGGTCAACACTGTGAATGGGTGTACTGACATTGAAGCCCTCCGCTGGTCTACACTGTGAATGGATGTACTGACATTGAAGCCCTCCGCTGGTCTACACTGTGAACTGGTGTACTGACATGGAAGCCCTCCGCTGGTCAACACTGTGAATGGGTGTACTGACATTGAAGCCCTCTGCTGGTCTACACTGTGTGAATGGGTGTACTGACATTGAAGCCCTCCGCTGATCTACACTGTGTGAATGGGTGTACTGACATTGAAGCCCTCCGCTGGTCTACACTGTGAACGGGTGTACTGACATTGAAGCCCTCCGCTGGTCAACACTGTGAATGGGTGTACTGACATTGAAGCCCTCCGCTGGTCTACACTGTGAATGGGTGTACTGACATTGAAGCCCTCCGCTGGACAACACTGTGTGAATGGGTGTACTGACATTGAAGCCCTCCGCTGGTCTACACTGTGAACGGGTGTACTTACATTGAAGCCCTCCGCTGGTCAACACTGTGAACGGGTGAACGGACATTGAAGCCCTCCGCTGGTCTACACTGTGTGAATGGGTGTACTGACATTGAAGCCCTCCGCTGGTCTACACTGTGAACGGGTGTACTGACATTGAAGCTCACCGCTGGTCTACACTGTGAACGGGTGTACTGACATTGAAGCCCTCCGCTGGTCTACACTGTGAACGGGTGTACTGACATTGAAGCTCTCCGCTGGTCTACACTGTGAACGGGTGTACTGACATTGAAGCCCTCCGCTGGTCTACACTGTGTGAACGGGTGTACTGACATTGAAGCCCTCCGCTGGTCTACACTGTGAACGGGTGTACTGACATTGAGGCCCTCCGCTGGTCTACACTGTGTGAACGCGTGTACTGACATTGAAGCCCACCGCTGGTCTACACTGTGAATGGGTGTACTGACATTGAAGCCCTCCGCTGGTCTACACGGTGAATGGGTGTACTGACATTGAAGCACTCCGCTGGTCTACACTGTGAACGGGTGTACTGACATGGAAGCCCTCCGCTGGTCAACACTGTGAATGGGTGTACTGACATTGAAGCCCTCTGCTGGTCTACACTGTGAATGGGTGTACTGACATTGAAGCCCTTGGCTGGTCTACACTGTGTGAATGGGTGTACTGACATTGAAGCCCTCCGCTGGTCAACACTGTGAATGGGTGTACTGACATTGAAGCCCTCTGCTGGTCAACACTGTGTGAACGGGTGTACTGACATTGAAGCCATCCGCTGATCTACACTGTGTGAATGGGTGTACTGACATTGAAGCCCTCCGCTGGTCAACACTGTGAATGGGTGTACTGACATTGAAGCCCTCCGCTGGTCTACACTGTGAATGGGTGTACTGACATTGAAGCCCTCCGCTGGTCTACACTGTGAACGGGTGTACTGACATTGAAGCCCTCCGCTGGTCAACACTGTGAATGGGTGTACTGACATTGAAGCCCTCCGCTGGTCTACACTGTGAATGGGTGTACTGACATTGAAGCCCTCCGCTGGACAACACTGTGTGAATGGGTGTACTGACATTGAAGCCCTCCGCTGGTCTACACTGTGAACGGGTGTACTTACATTGAAGCCCTCCGCTGGTCAACACTGTGAACGGGTGAACTGACATTGAAGCCCTCCGCTGGTCTACACTGTGTGAATGGGTGTACTGACATTGAAGCCTTCCGCTGGTCTACACTGTGAACGGGTGTACTGACATTGAAGCTCTCCGCTGGTCTACACTGTGAACGGGTGTACTGACATTGAAGCCCTCCGCTGGTCTACACTGTGAACGGGTGTACTGACATTGAAGTCCTCCGCTGGTCTACACTGTGAACGGGTGTAGTGACATTGAAGCCCTCCGCTGGTCTACACTGTGAACGGGTGTACTGACATTGAAGCCCTCCGCTGGTCAACACTGTGAATGGGTGTACTGACATTGAAGCCCTCCGCTGGTCTACACTGTGAATGGGTGTACTTACATTGAAGCCCTCCCCTGGTCTACACAGTGTGAATGGGTGTACTGACATTGAAGCCCTCCGCTGATCTACACTGAGTGAATGGGTGTACTGACATTGAAGCCCTCCGCTGGTCAACACTGTGAATGGGTGTACTGACATTGAAGCCCTCCGCTGGTCTACACTGTGAATGGGTGTACTGACATTGAAGCACTCCGCTGGTCAACACTGTGAACGGGTGTACTGACATTAAAGCCCTCTGCTGGTCTACACTGTGAATGGGTGTACTGACATTGAAGCCCTCCGCTGGTCTACACTGTGAACGGGTGTACTGACATTGAAGCCCTCCGCTGGTCTACACTGTGAACGCGTGTACTGACATTGAAGCCCTCCGCTGGTTTACACTGTGAACGGGTGTACTGACATTGAAGCCCTCCGCTGGTCTACACTGTGGATGGGTGTACTGACATTGAAGCCCTCCGCTGGTCTACACTGTGTGACTGGGTGTACTGACATTGAAGCCCACCGCTGGTCAACACTGTGAATGGGTGTACTGACATTGAAGCCCTCAGCTGGTCTACACTGTGAACGGGTGTACTGACATTGAAGCCCTCCGCTGGTCAACACTGTGAACGGGTGTACTGACATTGAGGCCCTCCGCTGGTCTACACTGTGTGAACGGGTGTACTGACATTGAAGCCCACCGCTGGTCTACACTGTGAATGGGTGTACTGACATTGAAGCCCTCCGCTGGTCTACACTGTGAATGGGTGTACTGACATTGAAGCCCTCCGCTGGTCTACACTGTGAACGGGTGTACTGACATTGAAGCCCTCTGCTGGTCTACACTGTGAATGGGTGTACTGACATTGAAGCCCTCCGCTGGTCTACACTGTGAACGGGTGTACTGACATTGAAGCCCTCCGCTGGACTACACTGTGTGAAAGGGTGTACTGACATTGAAGCCCTCCGCTGGTCTACACTGTGAACGGGTGTACTGACATTGAAGCCCTCCGCTGGTCAACACTGTGAACGGGTGTACTGACATTGAAGCCCTCCGCTGGTCTACACTGTGAACGGGTGTACTGACATTGAAGCCCTCCGCTGGTCTACACTGTGAACGGGTGTACTGACATTGATGCCCTCGGCTGGTCTACACTGTGTGAATGGGTGTACTGACATTGAAGCCCTCCGCTGATCTACACTGTGTGAATGGGTGTACTGACATTGAAGCCCTCCGCTGGTCAACACTGTGAATGGGTGTACTGACATTGAAGCCCTCCGCTGGTCAACACTGTGAATGGGTGTACTGACATTGAAGCCCTCCGCTGGTCTACACTGTGAATGGGTGTACTGACATTGAAGCACTCCGCTGGTCAACACTGTGAACGGGTGTACTGACATTAAAGCCCTCTGCTGGTCTACACTGTGAATGGGTGTACTGACATTGAAGCCCTCCGCTGGTCTACACTGTGAACGGGTGTACTGACATTGAAGCCCTCCGCTGGTCTACACTGTGAACGCGTGTACTGACATTGAAGCCCTCCGCTGGTTTACACTGTGAACGGGTGTACTGACATTGAAGCCCTCCGCTGGTCTACACTGTGGATGGGTGTACTGACATTGAAGCCCTCCGCTGGTCTACACTGTGTGACTGGGTGTACTGACATTGAAGCCCACCGCTGGTCAACACTGTGAATGGGAGTACTGACATTGAAGCCCTCAGCTGGTCTACACTGTGAACGGGTGTACTGACATTGAAGCCCTCCGCTGGTCAACACTGTGAACGGGTGTACTGACATTGAGGCCCTCCGCTGGTCTACACTGTGTGAACGGGTGTACTGACATTGAAGCCCACCGCTGGTCTACACTGTGAATGGGTGTACTGACATTGAAGCCCTCCGCTGGTCTACACTGTGAATGGGTGTACTGACATTGAAGCCCTCCGCTGGTCTACACTGTGAACGGGTGTACTGACATTGAAGCCCTCTGCTGGTCTACACTGTGAATGGGTGTACTGACATTGAAGCCCTCCGCTGGTCTACACTGTGAACGGGTGTACTGACATTGAAGCCCTCCGCTGGACTACACTGTGTGAAAGGGTGTACTGACATTGAAGCCCTCCGCTGGTCTACACTGTGAACGGGTGTACTGACATTGAAGCCCTCCGCTGGTCAACACTGTGAACGGGTGTACTGACATTGAAGCCCTCCGCTGGTCTACACTGTGAACGGGTGTACTGACATTGAAGCCCTCCGCTGGTCTACACTGTGAACGGGTGTACTGACATTGATGCCCTCGGCTGGTCTACACTGTGTGAATGGGTGTACTGACATTGAAGCCCTCCGCTGATCTACACTGTGTGAATGGGTGTACTGACATTGAAGCCCTCCGCTGGTCAACACTGTGAATGGGTGTACTGACATTGAAGCCCTCCGCTGGTCTACACTGTGAATGGGTGTACTGACATTGAAGCCCTCCGCTGGTCTACACTCTGAACGGGTGTACTGACATTGAAGCCCTCTGCTGGTCAACACTGTGAATGGGTGTACTGACATTGAAGCCCTCCGCTGGTCTACACTGTGAATGGATGTACTGACATTGAAGCCCTCCGCTGGTCTACACTGTGAACGGGTGTACTTACATTGAAGCCGTCCGCTGGTCAACACTGTGAACGGGTGTACTGACATTGAAGCCCTCCGCTGGTCAACACTGTGAACGGGTGTACTGACATTGAAGCCCTCCGCTGGTCTACACTGTGTGAATGGGTGTACTGACATTGAAGCCCTCCGCTGGGCTACACTGTGAACGGGTGTACTGACATTGAAGCTCTCCGCTGGTCTACACTGTGAACGGGTGTACTGACATTGAAGCCCTCCACTGGTCTACACTGTGAAAAGGTGTACTGACATTGAAGCCCTCCGCTGGTCTACACTGTGAACGGGTGTAGTGACATTGAAGCCCTCCGCTGGTCTACACTGTGAACGGGTGTACTGACATTGAAGCCCTCCGCTGGTCAACACTGTGAATGGGTGTACTGACACTGAAGCCCTCCGCTGGTCTACACTGTGAATGGGTGTACTTACATTGAAGCCCTCCGCTGGTCTACACTGTGTGAATGGGTGTACTGACATTGAAGCCCTCCGCTGATCTACACTGAGTGAATGGGTGTACTGACATTGAAGCCCTCCGCTGGTCAACACTGTGAATGGGTGTACTGACATTGAAGCCCTCCGCTGGTCTACACTGTGAATGGGTGTACTGACATTGAAGCACTCCGCTGGTCAACACTGTGAACGGGTGTACTGACATTAAAGCCCTCTGCTGGTCCACACTGTGAATGGGTGTACTGAGATTGAAGCCCTCCGCTGGTCTACACTGTGAACGGGTGTACTGACATTGAAGCCCTCCGCTGGTCTACACTGTGAACGGGTGTACTGACATTGAAGCCCTCCGCTGGTTTACACTGTGAACGGGTGTACTGACATTGAAGCCCTCCGCTGGTCAACACTGTGAACGGGTGTACTGACATTGAAGCCCTCCGCTGGTCAACACTCTGTGAACGGGTGTACTGACATTGAAGCCCTCCGCTGGTCAACACTGTGAACGGGTGTACTGACATTGAAGCCCTCCGCTGGTCTACACTGTGAACGGGTGTACTGACATTGAAGCCCTCCGCTGGTCTACACTGCGAACGGGTGTACAGACATTGAAGCCCTCCGCTGGTCAATACTGTGAACGGGTCTACTGACATTGAAGCCCTCCGCTGGTCAACACCGTGAACGGGTGTACTGACATTGAAGCCCTCCGCTGGTCAACACTGTGAACGGGTGTACTGACATTGAAGCCCTCCGCTGGTCAACACTCTGTGAACGGGTGTACTGACATTGAAGCCCTCCGCTGGTCAACACTGTGAACTGGTGTACTGACATTGAAGCCCTCCGCTGGTCTACACTGTGGATGGGTGTACTGACATTGAAGCCCTCCGCTGGTCTACACTGTGTGACTGGGTGTACTGACATTGAAGCCCTCCGCTGGTCAATACTGTGAACGGGTCTACTGACATTGAAGCCCTCCGCTGGACAACACTGTGAACGGGTGTACTGACATTGAAGCCCTCCGCTGGTCAACACTGTGAACGGGTGTACTGACATTGAAGCCCTCCGCTGGTCTACACTGTGAACGGGTGTACTGACATTGAAGCCCTCCGCTGGTCTACACTGTGAATGGGTGTACTGACATTGAAGCCGTCCGCTGTTCTACACTGTGAACGGGTGTACTGACATTGAAGCCCTCCGCTGGTCTACACTGTGTGAATGGGTGTACTGACATTGAAGCCCTCCGCTGGTCTACACTGTGAACGGGTGTACTGACATTGAAGCTCTCCGCTGGTCTACACTGTGAACGGGTGTACTGACATTGAAGCCCTCCGCTGGTCTACACTGTGAACGGGTGTACTGACATTGAAGCCCTCCGCTGGTCTACACTGTGAACGGGTGTACTGACATTGAAGCCCTCCGCTGGTCAACACTGTGAATGGGTGTACTGACATTGAAGCCCTCCGCTGGTCTACACTGTGAATGGGTGTACTTACATTGAAGCCCTCCGCTGGTCTACACAGTGTGAATGGGTGTACTGACATTGAAGCCCTCCGCTGATCTACACTGAGTGAATGGGTGTACTGACATTGAAGCCCTCCGCTGGTCAACACTGTGAATGGGTGTACTGACATTGAAGCCCTCCGCTGGTCTACACTGTGAATGGGTGTACTGACATTGAAGCACTCCGCTGGTCAACACTGTGAACGGGTGTACTGACATTGAAGCCCTCCGCTGGTCTACACTGTGAATGGGTGTACTGACATTGAAGCCCTCCGCTGGTCTACACTGTGAACGGGTGTACTTACATTGAAGCCGTCCGCTGGTCAACACTGTGAACGGGTGTACTGACATTGAAGCCCTCCGCTGATCTGCACTGTGTGAATGGGTGTACTGACATTGAAGCCCTCCGCTGGTCAACACTGTGAATGGGTGTACTGACATTGAAGCCCTCCGCTGGTCTACACTGTGAATGGGTGTACTGACATTGAAGCCCTCCGCTGGTCTACACTGTGAACGGGTGTACTGACATTGAAGCCCTCCGCTGGTCAACACTGTGAATGGGTGTACTGACATTGAAGCCCTCCGCTGGTCTACACTGTGAATGGATGTACTGACATTGAAGCCCTCCGCTGGTCTACACTGTGAAAGGGTGTACTTACATTGAAGCCGTCCGATGGTCAACACTGTGAACGGGTGTACTGACATTGAAGCCCTCCGCTGGTCAACACTGTGAACGGGTGTACTGACATTGAAGCCCTCCGCTGGTCTACACTGTGTGAATGGGTGTACTGACATTGAAGCCCTCCGCTGGGCTACACTGTGAACGGGTGTACTGACATTGAAGCTCTCCGCTGGTCTACACTGTGAACGGGTGTACTGACATTGAAGCCCTCCACTGGTCTACACTGTGAAAAGGTGTACTGACATTGAAGCCCTCCGCTGGTCTACACTGTGAACGGGTGTAGTGACATTGAAGCCCTCCGCTGGTCTACACTGTGAACGGGTGTACTGACATTGAAGCCCTCCGCTGGTCAACACTGTGAATGGGTGTACTGACACTGAAGCCCTCCGCTGGTCTACACTGTGAATGGGTGTACTTACATTGAAGCCCTCCGCTGGTCTACACTGTGTGAATGGGTGTACTGACATTGAAGCCCTCCGCTGATCTACACTGAGTGAATGGGTGTACTGACATTGAAGCCCTCCGCTGGTCAACACTGTGAATGGGTGTACTGACATTGAAGCCCTCCGCTGGTCTACACTGTGAAAGGGTGTACTGACATTGAAGCACTCCGCTGGTCAACACTGTGAACGGGTGTACTGACATTAAAGCCCTCTGCTGCTCTACACTGTGAATGGGTGTACTGACATTGAAGCCCTCCGCTGGTCTACACTGTGAACGGGTGTACTGACATTGAAGCCCTCCGCTGGTCTACACTGTGAACGGGTGTACTGACATTGAAGCCCTCCGCTGGTTTACACTGTGAACGGGTGTACTGACATTGAAGCCCTCCGCTGGTCAACACTGTGAACGGGTGTACTGACATTGAAGCCCTCCGCTGGTCAACACTCTGTGAACGGGTGTACTGACATTGAAGCCCTCCGCTGGTCAACACTGTGAACGGGTGTACTGACATTGAAGCCCTCCGCTGGTCTACACTGTGAACGGGTGTACTGACATTGAAGCCCTCCGCTGGTCTACACTGCGAACGGGTGTACTGACATTGAAGCCCTCCGCTTGTCTACACTGTGAATGGGTGTACTGACATTGAAGCCCTCCGCTGGTCTACACTGCGAACGGGTGTACAGACATTGAAGCCCTCCGCTTGTCTACACTGTGAATGGGTGTACTGACATTGAAGCCCTCCGCTGGTCTACACTGTGGATGGGTGTACTGACATTGAAGCCCTCCGCTGGTCTACACTGTGTGACTGGGTGTACTGACATTGAAGCCCTCCGCTGGTCAATACTGTGAACGGGTCTACTGACATTGAAGCCCTCCGCTGGTCAACACTGTGAACGGGTGTACTGACATTGAAGCCCTCCGCTGGTCAACACTGTGAACGGGTGTACTGACATTGAAGCCCTCCGCTGGTCTACACTGTGAACGGGTGTACTGACATTGAAACCCTCCGCTGGTCTACACTGTGAATGGGTGTACTGACATTGAAGCCGTCCGCTGTTCTACACTGTGAACGGGTGTACTGACATTGAAGCCCTCCGCTGGTCTACACTGTGTGAATGGGTGTACTGACATTGAAGCCCTCCTCTGGTCTACACTGTGAACGGGTGTACTGACATTGAAGCTCTCCGCTGGTCTACACTGTGAACGGGTGTACTGACATTGAAGCCCTCCGCTGGTCTACACTGTGAACGGGTGTACTGACATTGAAGACCTCCGCGGGTCTACACTGTGAACGGGTGTACTGACATTGAAGCCCTCCGCTGGTCTACACTGTGAACGGGTGTACTGACATTGAAGCCCTCCGCTGGTCAACACTGTGAATGGGTGTACTGACATTGAAGCCCTCCGCTGGTCTACACTGTGAATGGGTGTACTTACATTGAAGCCCTCCGCTGGTCTACACAGTGTGAATGGGTGTACTGACATTGAAGCCCTCCGCTGATCTACACTGAGTGAATGGGTGTACTGACATTGAAGCCCTCCGCTGGTCAACACTGTGAATGGGTGTACTGACATTGAAGCCCTCCGCTGGTCTACACTGTGAATGGGTGTACTGACATTGAAGCACTCCGCTGGTCAACACTGTGAACGGGTGTACTGACATTGAAGACCTCCGCTGGTCTACACTGTGAATGGGTGTACTGACATTGAAGCCCTCCGCTGGTCTACACTGTGAACGGGTGTACTTACATTGAAGCCGTCCGCTGGTCAACACTGTGAACGGGTGTACTGACATTGAAGCCCTCCGCTGATCTACACTGTGTGAATGGGTGTACTGACATTGAAGCCCTCCGCTGGTCAACACTGTGAATGGGTGTACTGACATTGAAGCCCTCCGCTGGTCTACACTGTGAATGGGTGTACTGACATTGAAGCCCTCCGCTGGTCTACACTGTGAACGGGTGTACTGACATTGAAGCCCTCCGCTGGTCAACACTGTGAATGGGTGTACTGACATTGAAGCCCTCCGCTGGTCTACACTGTGAATGGATGTACTGACATTGAAGCCCTCCGCTGGTCTACACTGTGAAGGGGTGTACTTACATTGAAGCCGTCCGCTGGTCAACACTGTGAACGGGTGTACTGACATTGAAGCCCTCCGCTGGTCAACACTGTGAACGGGTGTACTGACATTGAAGCCCTCCGCTGGTCTACACTGTGTGAATGGGTGTACTGACATTGAAGCCCTCCGCTGGGCTACACTGTGAACGGGTGTACTGACATTGAAGCTCTCCGCTGGTCTACATTGTGAACGGGTGTACTGACATTGAAGCCCTCCACTGGTCTACACTGTGAAAAGGTGTACTGACATTGAAGCCCTCCGCTGGTCTACACTGTGAACGGGTGTAGTGACATTGAAGCCCTCCGCTGGTCTACACTGTGAACGTGTGTACTGACATTGAAGCCCTCCGCTGGTCAACACTGTGAATGGGTGTACTGACACTGAAGCCCTCCGCTGGTCTACACTGTGAATGGGTGTACTTACATTGAAGCCCTCCGCTGGTCTACACTGTGTGAATGGGTGTACTGACATTGAAGCCCTCCGCTGATCTACACTGAGTGAATGGGTGTACTGACATTGAAGCCCTCCGCTGGTCAACACTGTGAATGGGTGTACTGACATTGAAGCCCTCCGCTGGTCTACACTGTGAATGGGTGTACTGACATTGAAGCACTCCGCTGGTCAACACTGTGAACGGGTGTACTGACATTAAAGCCCTCTGCTGGTCTACACTGTGAATGGGTGTACTGACATTGAAGCCCTCCGCTGGTCTACACTGTGAACGGGTGTACTGACATTGAAGCCCTCCGCTGGTCTACACTGTGAACGGGTGTACTGACATTGAAGCCCTCCGCTGGTTTACACTGTGAACGGGTGTACTGACATTGAAGCCCTCCGCTGGTCAACACTGTGAACGGGTGTACTGACATTGAAGCCCTCCGCTGGTCAACACTCTGTGAACGGGTGTACTGACATTGAAGCCCTCCGCTGGTCAACACTGTGAACGGGTGTACTGACATTGAAGCCCTCCGCTGGTCTACACTGTGAACGGGTGTACTGACATTGAAGCCCTCCGCTGGTCTACACTGCGAACGGGTGTACTGACATTGAAGCCCTCCGCTTGTCTACACTGTGAATGGGTGTACTGACATTGAAGCCCTCCGCTGGTCTACACTGTGGATGGGTGTACTGACATTGAAGCCCTCCGCTGGTCAATACTGTGAACGGGTCTACTGACATTGAAGCCCTCCGCTGGTCAACACTGTGAACGGGTGTAGTGACATTGAAGCCCTCCGCTGGTCTACACTGTGAACGGGTGTACTGACATTGAAGCCCTCCGCTGGTCAACACTGTGAATGGGTGTACTGACACTGAAGCCCTCCGCTGGTCTACACTGTGAATGGGTGTACTTACATTGAAGCCCTCCGCTGGTCTACACTGTGTGAATGGGTGTACTGACATTGAAGCCCTCCGCTGATCTACACTGAGTGAATGGGTGTACTGACATTGAAGCCCTCCGCTGGTCAACACTGTGAATGGGTGTACTGACATTGAAGCCCTCCGCTGGTCTACACTGTGAATGGGTGTACTGACATTGAAGCACTCCGCTGGTCAACACTGTGAACGGGTGTACTGACATTAAAGCCCTCTGCTGGTCTACACTGTGAATGGGTGTACTGACATTGAAGCCCTCCGCTGGTCTACACTGTGAACGGGTGTACTGACATTGAAGCCCTCCGCTGGTCTACACTGTGAACGGGTGTACTGACACTGAAGCCCTCCGCTGGTCTACACTGTGAATGGGTGTACTTACATTGAAGCCCTCCGCTGGTCTACACTGTGTGAATGGGTGTACTGACATTGAAGCCCTCCGCTGATCTACACTGAGTGAATGGGTGTACTGACATTGAAGCCCTCCGCTGGTCAACACTGTGAATGGGTGTACTGACATTGAAGCCCTCCGCTGGTCTACACTGTGAATGGGTGTACTGACATTGAAGCACTCCGCTGGTCAACACTGTGAACGGGTGTACTGACATTAAAGCCCTCTGCTGGTCTACACTGTGAATGGGTGTACTGACATTGAAGCCCTCCGCTGGTCTACACTGTGAACGGGTGTACTGACATTGAAGCCCTCCGCTGGTCTACACTGTGAACGGGTGTACTGACATTGAAGCCCTCCGCTGGTTTACACTGTGAACGGGTGTACTGACATTGAAGCCCTCCGCTGGTCAACACTGTGAACGGGTGTACTGACATTGAAGCCCTCCGCTGGTCAACACTCTGTGAACGGGTGTACTGACATTGAAGCCCTCCGCTGGTCAACACTGTGAACGGGTGTACTGACATTGAAGCCCTCCGCTGGTCTACACTGTGAACGGGTGTACTGACATTGAAGCCCTCCGCTGGTCTACACTGCGAACGGGTGTACTGACATTGAAGCCCTCCGCTTGTCTACACTGTGAATGGGTGTACTGACATTGAAGCCCTCCGCTGGTCTACACTGTGGATGGGTGTACTGACATTGAAGCCCTCCGCTGGTCAATACTGTGAACGGGTCTACTGACATTGAAGCCCTCCGCTGGTCAACACTGTGAACGGGTGTAGTGACATTGAAGCCCTCCGCTGGTCTACACTGTGAACGGGTGTACTGACATTGAAGCCCTCCGCTGGTCAACACTGTGAATGGGTGTACTGACACTGAAGCCCTCCGCTGGTCTACACTGTGAATGGGTGTACTTACATTGAAGCCCTCCGCTGGTCTACACTGTGTGAATGGGTGTACTGACATTGAAGCCCTCCGCTGATCTACACTGAGTGAATGGGTGTACTGACATTGAAGCCCTCCGCTGGTCAACACTGTGAATGGGTGTACTGACATTGAAGCCCTCCGCTGGTCTACACTGTGAATGGGTGTACTGACATTGAAGCACTCCGCTGGTCAACACTGTGAACGGGTGTACTGACATTGAAGCCCTCCGCTGGTCAACACTGTGAACGGGTGTACTGACATTGAAGCCCTCCGCTGGTCAACACTCTGTGAACGGGTGTACTGACATTGAAGCCCTCCGCTGGTCAACACTGTGAACGGGTGTACTGACATTGAAGCCCTCCGCTGGTCTACACTGTGAACGGGTGTACTGACATTGAAGCCCTCCGCTGGTCTACACTGCGAACGGGTGTACTGACATTGAAGCCCTCCGCTTGTCTACACTGTGAATGGGTGTACTGACATTGAAGCCCTCCGCTGGTCTACACTGTGGATGGGTGTACTGACATTGAAGCCCTCCGCTGGTCTACACTGTGTGACTGGGTGTACTGACATTGAAGCCCTCCGCTGGTCAATACTGTGAACGGGTCTACTGACATTGAAGCCCTCCGCTGGTCAACACTGTGAACGGGTGTACTGACATTGAAGCCCTCCGCTGTTCAACACTGTGAACGGGTGTACTGACATTGAAGCCCTCCGCTGGTCTACACTGTGAACGGGTGTACTGACATTGAAGCCCTCCGCTGGTCTACACTGTGAATGGGTGTACTGACATTGAAGCCGTCCGCTGTTCTACACTGTGAACGGGTGTACTGACATTGAAGCCCTCCGCTGGTCTACACTGTGTGAATGGGTGTACTGACATTGAAGCCCTCCGCTGGTCTACACTGTGAACGGGTTTACTGACATTGAAGCCCTCCGCTGGTCTACACTGTGAACGGGTGTACTGACATTGAAGCCCTCCGCTGGTCAACACTGTGAATGGGTGTACTGACACTGAAGCCCTCCGCTGGTCTACACTGTGAATGGGTGTACTTACATTGAAGCCCTCCGCTGGTCTACACTGTGTGAATGGGTGTACTGACATTGAAGCCCTCCGCTGATCTACACTGAGTGAATGGGTGTACTGACATTGAAGCCCTCCGCTGGTCAACACTGTGAATGGGTGTACTGACATTGAAGCCCTCCGCTGGTCTACACTGTGAATGGGTGTACTGACATTGAAGCACTCCGCTGGTCAACACTGTGAACGGGTGTACTGACATTGAAGCCCTCCGCTGGTCAACACTGTGAACGGGTGTACTGACATTGAAGCCCTCCGCTGGTCAACACTCTGTGAACGGGTGTACTGACATTGAAGCCCTCCGCTGGTCAACACTGTGAACGGGTGTACTGACATTGAAGCCCTCCGCTGGTCTACACTGTGAACGGGTGTACTGACATTGAAGCCCTCCGCTGGTCTACACTGCGAACGGGTGTACTGACATTGAAGCCCTCCGCTTGTCTACACTGTGAATGGGTGTACTGACATTGAAGCCCTCCGCTGGTCTACACTGTGGATGGGTGTACTGACATTGAAGCCCTCCGCTGGTCTACACTGTGTGACTGGGTGTACTGACATTGAAGCCCTCCGCTGGTCAATACTGTGAACGGGTCTACTGACATTGAAGCCCTCCGCTGGTCAACACTGTGAACGGGTGTACTGACATTGAAGCCCTCCGCTGTTCAACACTGTGAACGGGTGTACTGACATTGAAGCCCTCCGCTGGTCTACACTGTGAACGGGTGTACTGACATTGAAGCCCTCCGCTGGTCTACACTGTGAATGGGTGTACTGACATTGAAGCCGTCCGCTGTTCTACACTGTGAACGGGTGTACTGACATTGAAGCCCTCCGCTGGTCTACACTGTGTGAATGGGTGTACTGACATTGAAGCCCTCCGCTGGTCTACACTGTGAACGGGTTTACTGACATTGAAGCTCTCCGCTGGTCTACACTGTGAACGGGTGTACTGACATTGAAGCCCTCCGCTGGTCTACACTGTGAACGGGTGTACTGACATTGAAGTCCTCCGCTGGTCTACACTGTGAACGGGTGTACTGACATTGAAGACCTCCGCTGGTCTACACTGTGAACGGGTGTACTGACATTGAAGCCCTCCGCTGGTCAACACTGTGAATGGGTGTACTGACATTGAAGCCCTCCGCTGGTCTACACTGTGAATGGGTGTACTTACATTGAAGCCCTCCGCTGGTCTACACAGTGTGAATGGGTGTACTGACATTGAAGCCCTCCGCTGATCTACACTGAGTGAATGGGTGTACTGACATTGAAGCCCTCCGCTGGTCAACACTGTGAATGGGTGTACTGACATTGAAGCCCTCCGCTGGTCTACACTGTGAATGGGTGTACTGACATTGAAGCACTCCGCTGGTCAACACTGTGAACGGGTGTACTGACATTGAAGCCCTCCGCTGGTCTACACTGTGAATGGGTGTACTGACATTGAAGCCCTCCGCTGGTCTACACTGTGAACGGGTGTACTTACATTGAAGCCGTCCGCTGGTCAACACTGTGAACGGGTGTACTGACATTGAAGCCCTCAGCTGTTCAACACTGTGAACGGGTGTACTGACATTGAAGCCCTCCGCTGGTCTACACTGTGTGAATGGGTGTACTGACATTAAAGCCCTCCGCTGGGCTACACTGTGAACGGGTGTACTGACATTGAAGCTCTCCGCTGGTCTACACTGTGAACGGGTGTACTGACATTGAAGCCCTCCACTGGTCTACACTGTGAAAAGGTGTACTGACATTGAAGCCCTCCGCTGGTCTACACTGTGAACGGGTGTAGTGACATTGAAGCCCTCCGCTGGTCTACACTGTGAACGGGTGTACTGACATTGAAGCCCTCCGCTGGTCTACACTGTGAACGGGTGTACTGACATTGAAGCCCTCCGCTGGTCTACACTGTGTGAATGGGTGTACTGACATTAAAGCCCTCCGCTGGGCTACACTGTGAACGGGTGTACTGACATTGAAGCTCTCCGCTGGTCTACACTGTGAACGGGTGTACTGACATTGAAGCCCTCCACTGGTCTACACTGTGAAAAGGTGTACTGACATTGAAGCCCTCCGCTGGTCTACACTGTGAACGGGTGTACTGACATTGAAGCCCTCCGCTGGTCTACACTGTGTGAATGGGTGTACTGACATTAAAGCCCTCCGCTGGGCTACACTGTGAACGGGTGTACTGACATTGAAGCTCTCCGCTGGTCTACACTGTGAACGGGTGTACTGACATTGAAGCCCTCCACTGGTCTACACTGTGAAAAGGTGTACTGACATTGAAGCCCTCCGCTGGTCTACACTGTGAACGGGTGTAGTGACATTGAAGCCCTCCGCTGGTCTACACTGTGAACGGGTGTACTGACATTGAAGCCCTCCGCTGGTCAACACTGTGAATGGGTGTACTGACACTGAAGCCCTCCGCTGGTCTACACTGTGAATGGGTGGACTTACATTGAAGCCCTCCGCTGGTCTACACTGTGTGAATGGGTGTACTGACATTGAAGCCCTCCGCTGATCTACACTGAGTGAATGGGTGTACTGACATTGAAGCCCTCCGCTGGTCAACACTGTGAATGGGTGTACTGACATTGAAGCCCTCCGCTGGTCTACACTGTGAATGGGTGTACTGACATTGAAGCACTCCGCTGGTCAACACTGTGAACGGGTGTACTGACATTAAAGCCCTCTGCTGGTCTACACTGTGAATGGGTGTACTGACATTGAAGCCCTCCGCTGGTCTACACTGAGAAAGGGGGTACTGACATTGAAGCCCTCCGCTGGTCTACACTGTGAACGGGTGTACTGACATTGAAGCCCTCTGCTGGTTTACACTGTGAACGGGTGTACTGACATTGAAGCCCTCCGCTGGTCAACACTGTGAACGGGTGTACTGACATTGAAGCCCTCCGCTGGTCAACACTCTGTGAACGGGTGTACTGACATTGAAGCCCTCCGCTGGTCAACACTGTGAACGGGTGTACTGACATTGAAGCCCTCCGCTAGTCTACACTGTGAACGGGTGTACTGACATTGAAGCCCTCCGCTGGTCTACACTGCGAACGGGTGTACTGACATTGAAGCCCTCCGCTTGTCTACACTGTGAATGGGTGTACTGACATTGAAGCCCTCCGCTGGTCTACACTGTGGATGGGTGTACTGACATTGAAGCCCTCCGCTGGTCAACACTGTGAACGGGTGTACTGACATTGAAGCCCTCCGCTGGTCAACACTGTGAACGGGTGTACTGACATTGAAGCCCTCCGCTGGTCTATACTGTGAACGGGTGTACTGACATTGAAGCCCTCCGCTGGTCTACACTGTGAATGGGTGTACTGACATTGAAGCCGTCCGCTGTTCTACACTGTGAACGGGTGTACTGACATTGAAGCCCTCCGCTGGTCTACACTGTGTGAATGGGTGTACTGACATTGAAGCCCTCCGCTGGTCTACACTGTGAACGTGTGTACTGACATTGAAGCTCTCCCGCTGGTCTACACTGTGAACGGGTGTACTGACATTGAAGCCCTCCGCTGGTCTACACTGTGAACGGGTGTACTGACATTGAAGTCCTCCGCTGGTCTACACTGTGAACGGGTGTACTGACATTGAAGCCCTCCGCTGGACTACACCGTGAACGGGTGTACTGACATTGAAGCCCTCCGCTGGTCAACACTGTGAATGGGTGTACTGACATTGAAGCCCTCCGCTGGTCTACACTGTGAATGGGTGTACTTACATTGAAGCCCTCCGCTGGTCTACACAGTGTGAATGGGTGTACTGACATTGAAGCCCTCCGCTGATCTACACTGAGTGAATGGGTGTACTGACATTGAAGCCCTCCGCTGGTCAACACTGTGAATGGGTGTACTGACATTGAAGCCCTCCGCTGGTCTACACTGTGAATGGGTGTACTGTCATTGAAGCACTCCGCTGGTCAACACTGTGAACGGGTGTACTGACATTAAAGCCCTCTGCTGGTCTACACTGTGAATGGGTGTACTGACATTGAAGCCCTCCGCTGGTCTACACTGTGAACGGGTGTACTGACATTGAAGCCCTCCGCTGGTCTACACTGTGAAGGGGTGTATTGACATTGAAGCCCTCCGCTGGTTTACACTGTGAACGGGTGTACTGACATTGAAGCCCTCCGCTGGTCAACACTGTGAACGGGTGTACTGACATTGAAGCCCTCCGCTGGTCAACACTCTGTGAACGGTTGTACTGACATTGAAGCCCTCCGCTGGTCACCACTGTGAACGGGTGTACTGACATTGAAGCCCTCCGCTGGTCTACACTGTGAATGGGTGTACTGACATTGAAGCCCTCCGCTGGTCTACACTGTGAACGGGTGTACTGACATTGAAGCCCTCCGCTGGTCTACACTGTGAACGGGTGTACTGACATTGAAGCCCACCGCTGGTTTACACTGTGAACGGGTGTACTGACATTGAAGCCCTCCGCTGGTCAACACTGTGAACGGGTGTACTGACATTGAAGCCCTCCGCTGGTCAACACTCTGTGAACGGGTGTACTGACATTGAAGCCCTCCGCTGGTCAACACTGTGAACGGGTGTACTGACATTGAAGCCCTCCGCTGGTCTACACTGTGAATGGGTGTACTGACATTGAAGCCCTCCGCTGGTCTACACTGCGAACGGGTGTATTGACATTGAAGCCCTCCGCTGGTCT
Source organism: Hypanus sabinus (assembly GCF_030144855.1). Taxonomy (NCBI): domain Eukaryota; kingdom Metazoa; phylum Chordata; class Chondrichthyes; order Myliobatiformes; family Dasyatidae; genus Hypanus; species Hypanus sabinus. The sequence goes on from NW_026779017.1 coordinate 225,521, forward strand.
ACACTGTGAATGGGTGTACTGACATTAAAGCCCTCCGCTGGTCTACACAGTGGATGGGTGTACTGACATTGAAGCCCTCCACTGGTCTACACTGTGTGACTGGGTGTACTGACATTGAAGCCCTCCGCTGGTCAACACTGTGAATGGGTGTACTGATATTGAAGCCCTCAGCTGGTCTACACTGTGAACGGGTGTACTGACATTGAAGCCCTCCGCTGGTCAACACTGTGAACGGGTGTACTGACATTGAGGCCCTCCGCTGGTCTACACTGTGTGAACGGGTGTACTGACATTGAAGCCCACCGCTGGTCTACACTGTGAATGGGTGTACTGACATTGAAGCCCTCTGCTGGTCTACACTGTGAATGGGTGTACTGACATTGAAGCCCTCCGCTGGTCTACACTGTGAACGGGTGTACTGACATTGAAGCCCTCCGCTGGTCAACACTGTGAATGGGTGTACTGACATTGAAGCCCTCTGCTGGTCTACACTGTGAATGGGTGTACTGACATTGAAGCCCTCGGCTGGTCTAAACTGTGTGAATGGGTGTACTGACATTGAAGCCCTCCGCTGATCTACACTGTGTGGATGGGTGTACTGACATTGAAGCCCTCCGCTGGTCAACACTGTGAATGGGTGTACTGACATTGAAGCCCTCCGCTGGTCTACACTGTGAATGGGTGTACTGACATTGAAGCACTCCGCTGGTCAACACTGTGAACGGGTGTACTGACATTAAAGCCCTCTGCTGGTCTACACTGTGAATGGGTGTACTGACATTGAAGCCCTCCGCTGGTCTACACTGTGAACGGGTGTACTGACATTGAAGCCCTCCGCTGGTCTACACTGTTAACGGGTGTACTGACATTGAAGCCCTCCGCTGGTTTACACTGTGAACGGGTGTACTGACATTGAAGCCCTCCGCTGGTCAACACTGTGAACGGGTGTACTGACATTGAAGCCCTCCGCTGGTCAACACTCTGTGAACGGGTGTACTGACATTGAAGCCCTCCGCTGGTCAACACTGTGAACGGGTGTACTGACATTGAAGCCCTCCGCTGGTCTACACTGTGAACGGGTGTACTGACATTGAAGCCCTCCGCTGGTCTACACTGCGAACGGGTGTACTGACATTGAAGCCCTCCACTTGTCTACACTGTAAATGGGTGTACTGACATTGAAGCCCTCCGCTGGTCTACACTGTGTGACTGGGTGTACTGACATTGAAGCCCTCCGCTGGTCAACACTGTGAATGGGTGTACTGACATTGAAGCCCTCAGCTGGTCTACACTGTGAACGGGTGTACTGACATTGAAGCCCTCCGCTGGTGAACACTGTGAACGGGTGTACTGACATTGAAGCCCTCCGCTGGTCAACACTGTGAACGGGTGTACTGACATTGAAGCCCTCCGCTGGTCTACACTGTGAACGGGTGTACTGACATTGAAGCCCTCCGCTGGTCTACACTGTGAATGGGTGTACTGACATTGAAGCCGTCCGCTGTTCTACACTGTGAACGGGTGTACTGACATTGAAGCCCTCAGCTGGTCCACACTGTGAACGGGTGTACTGACATTGAAGCCCTCCGATGGTCAACACTGTGTGAATGGGTGTAATGACATTGAAGCCCTCCTCTGGTCAACACTGTGAACGGGTGTACTGACATTGAAGCCCTCCGCTGGTCAACACTCTGTGAACGGGTGTACTGACATTGAAGCCCTCCGCTGGTCACCACTGTGAACGGGTGTACTGACATTGAAGCCCTCCGCTGGTCTACACTGTGAATGGGTGTACTGACATTGAAGCCCTCCGCTGGTCTACACTGTGAACGGGTGTACTGACATTGAAGCCCTCCGCTGGTCTACACTGTGAACGGGTGTACTGACATTGAAGCCCACCGCTGGTTTACACTGTGAACGGGTGTACTGACATTGAAGCCCTCCGCTGGTCAACACTGTGAACGGGTGTACTGACATTGAAGCCCTCCGCTGGTCAACACTCTGTGAACGGGTGTACTGACATTGAAGCCCTCCGCTGGTCAACACTGTGAACGGGTGTACTGACATTGAAGCCCTCCGCTGGTCTACACTGTGAATGGGTGTACTGACATTGAAGCCCTCCCCTGGTCTACACTGCGAACGGGTGTATTGACATTGAAGCCCTCCGCTGGTCTACACTGTGAATGGGTGTACTGACATTAAAGCCCTCCGCTGGTCTACACTGTGGATGGGTGTACTGACATTGAAGCCCTCCGCTGGTCTACACTGTGTGACTGGGTGTACTGACATTGAAGCCCTCCGCTGGTCAACACTGTGAATGGGTGTACTGATATTGAAGCCCTCAGCTGGTCTACACTGTGAACGGGTGTACTGACATTGAAGCCCTCCGCTGGTCAACACTGTGAACGGGTGTACTGACATTGAGGCCCTCCGCTGGTCTACACTGTGTGAACGGGTGTACTGACATTGAAGCCCACCGCTGGTCTACACTGTGAATGGGTGTACTGACATTGAAGCCCTCTGCTGGTCTACACTGTGAATGGGTGTACTGACATTGAAGCCCTCCGCTGGTCTACACTGTGAACGGGTGTACTGACATTGAAGCCCTCCGCTGGTCAACACTGTGAATGGGTGTACTGACATTGAAGCCCTCTGCTGGTCTACACTGTGAATGGGTGTACTGACATTGAAGCCCTCGGCTGGTCTACACTGTGTGAATGGGTGTACTGACATTGAAGCCCTCCGCTGATCTACACTGTGTGGATGGGTGTACTGACATTGAAGCCCTCCGCTGGTCAACACTGTGAATGGGTGTACTGACATTGAAGCCCTCCGCTGGTCTACACTGTGAATGGGTGTACTGACATTGAAGCACTCCGCTGGTCAACACTGTGAACGGGTGTACTGACATTAAAGCCCTCTGCTGGTCTACACTGTGAATGGGTGTACTGACATTGAAGCCCTCCGCTGGTCTACACTGTGAACGGGTGTACTGACATTGAAGCCCTCCGCTGGTCTACACTGTTAACGGGTGTACTGACATTGAAGCCCTCCGCTGGTTTACACTGTGAACGGGTGTACTGACATTGAAGCCCTCCGCTGGTCAACACTGTGAACGGGTGTACTGACATTGAAGCCCTCCGCTGGTCAACACTCTGTGAACGGGTGTACTGACATTGAAGCCCTCCGCTGGTCAACACTGTGAACGGGTGTACTGACATTGAAGCCCTCCGCTGGTCTACACTGTGAACGGGTGTACTGACATTGAAGCCCTCCGCTGGTCTACACTGCGAACGGGTGTACTGACATTGAAGCCCTCCGCTTGTCTACACTGTAAATGGGTGTACTGACATTGAAGCCCTCCGCTGGTCTACACTGTGTGACTGGGTGTACTGACATTGAAGCCCTCCGCTGGTCAACACTGTGAATGGGTGTACTGACATTGAAGCCCTCAGCTGGTCTACACTGTGAACGGGTGTACTGACATTGAAGCCCTCCGCTGGTGAACACTGTGAACGGGTGTACTGACATTGAAGCCCTCCGCTGGTCAACACTGTGAACGGGTGTACTGACATTGAAGCCCTCCGCTGGTCTACACTGTGAACGGGTGTACTGACATTGAAGCCCTCCGCTGGTCTACACTGCGAACGGGTGTACTGACATTGAAGCCCTCCGCTTGTCTACACTGTGAATGGGTGTACTGACTTGAAGCCCTCCGCTGGTCTACACTGTGGATGGGTGTACTGACTTTGAAGCCCTCCGCTGGTCTACAGTGTGTGACTGGGTGTACTGACATTGAAGCCCTCCGCTGGTCAACACTGTGAATGGGTGTACTGACATTGAAGCCCTCAGCTGGTCTACACTGTGAACGGGTGTACTGACATTGAAGCCCTCCGCTGGTCAACACTGTGAACGGGTGTACTGACATTGAAACCCTCCGCTGGTTAACACTGTGAACGGGTGTACTGAAATTGAAGCCCTCCGCTGGTCAACACTGTGAACGGGTGTACTGACATTGAAGCCCTCCGCTGGTCCACACTGTGTGAATGTGTGTACTGACATTGAAGCCCTCCGCTGGTCTACACTGTGTGAATGGGTGTACTGACATTGAAGCCCTCCGCTGGTCTACACTGTGAACGGGTGTACTGACATTGAAGCCCTCCGCTGGTTTACACTGTGAACGGGTGTACTGACATTGAAGCCCTCCGCTGGTCAACACTGTGAACGGGTGTACTGACATTGAAGCCCTCCGCTGGTCTACACTGTGAACGGGTGTACTGACATTGAAGCCCTCCGCTGGTCTACACTGCGAACGGGTGTACTGACATTGAAGCCCTCCGCTTGTCTACACTGTGAATGGGTGTACTGACATTGAAGCCCTCCGCCGGTCTACACTGTGTGACTGGGTGTACTGACATTGAAGCCCTCCGCTGGTCAACACTGTGAATGGGTGTACTGACATTGAAGCCGTCAGCTGGTCTACACTGTGAACGTGTACTGACATTGAAGCCCTCCGCTGGTCAACACTGTGAACGGGTGTACTGACATTGAAACCCTCCGCTGGTCAACACTGTGAACGGGTGTACTGACATTGAAGCCCTCCGCTGGTCTACACTGTGAACGGGTGTACTGACATTGAAGCCCTCCGCTGGTCTACACTGTGAATGGGTGTACTGACATTGAAGCCGTCCGCTGGTCTACACTGTGAACGGGTGTACTGACATTGAAGCCCTCAGCTGGTCTACACTGTGAACGGGTGTACTGACATTGAAGCCCTCCGCTGGTCAACACTCTGTGAACGGGTGTACTGACATTGAAGCCCTCCGCTGGTCTACACTGTGTGAATGGGTGACTGACATTGAAGCCCTCCGCTGGTCTACACTGTGAACGGTTGTACTGACATTGAAGCCCTCCGCTGGTTTACACTGTGAACGGGTGTACTGACATTGAAGCCCTCCGCTGGTCAACACTGTGAACGGGTGTACTGACATTGAAGCCCTCCGCTGGTCAACACTCTGTGAACGGGTGTACTGACATTGAAGCCCTCCGCTGGTCAACACTGTGAACGGGTGTACTGACATTGAAGCCCTCCGCTGGTCTACACTGTGAACGGGAGTACTGACATTGAAGCCCTCCGCTGGTCTACACTGCGAACGGGTGTACTGACATTGAAGCCCTCCGCTTGTCTACACTGTGAATGGGTGTACTGACATTGAAGCCCTCCGCTGGTCTACACTGTGTGACTGGGTGTACTGACATTGAAGCCCTCCGCTGGTCAACACTGTGAATGGGTGTACTGACATTGAAGCCGTCAGCTGGTCTACACTGTGAACGGGTGTACTGACATTGAAGCCCTCCGCTGGTCTACACTGCGAACGGGTGTACTGACATTGAAGCCCTCCGCTTGTCTACACTGTGAATGGGTGTACTGACTTGAAGCCCTCCGCTGGTCTACACTGTGGATGGGTGTACTGACTTTGAAGCCCTCCGCTGGTCTACAGTGTGTGACTGGGTGTACTGACATTGAAGCCCTCCGCTGGTCAACACTGTGAATGGGTGTACTGACATTGAAGCCCTCAGCTGGTCTACACTGTGAACGGGTGTACTGACATTGAAGCCCTCCGCTGGTCAACACTGTGAACGGGTGTACTGACATTGAAACCCTCCGCTGGTTAACACTGTGAACGGGTGTACTGAAATTGAAGCCCTCCGCTGGTCAACACTGTGAACGGGTGTACTGACATTGAAGCCCTCCGCTGGTCCACACTGTGTGAATGTGTGTACTGACATTGAAGCCCTCCGCTGGTCTACACTGTGTGAATGGGTGTACTGACATTGAAGCCCTCCGCTGGTCTACACTGTGAACGGGTGTACTGACATTGAAGCCCTCCGCTGGTTTACACTGTGAACGGGTGTACTGACATTGAAGCCCTCCGCTGGTCAACACTGTGAACGGGTGTACTGACATTGAAGCCCTCCGCTGGTCTACACTGTGAACGGGTGTACTGACATTGAAGCCCTCCGCTGGTCTACACTGCGAACGGGTGTACTGACATTGAAGCCCTCCGCTTGTCTACACTGTGAATGGGTGTACTGACATTGAAGCCCTCCGCCGGTCTACACTGTGTGACTGGGTGTACTGACATTGAAGCCCTCCGCTGGTCAACACTGTGAATGGGTGTACTGACATTGAAGCCGTCAGCTGGTCTACACTGTGAACGTGTACTGACATTGAAGCCCTCCGCTGGTCAACACTGTGAACGGGTGTACTGACATTGAAACCCTCCGCTGGTCAACACTGTGAACGGGTGTACTGACATTGAAGCCCTCCGCTGGTCTACACTGTGAACGGGTGTACTGACATTGAAGCCCTCCGCTGGTCTACACTGTGAATGGGTGTACTGACATTGAAGCCGTCCGCTGGTCTACACTGTGAACGGGTGTACTGACATTGAAGCCCTCAGCTGGTCTACACTGTGAACGGGTGTACTGACATTGAAGCCCTCCGCTGGTCAACACTCTGTGAACGGGTGTACTGACATTGAAGCCCTCCGCTGGTCTACACTGTGTGAATGGGTGACTGACATTGAAGCCCTCCGCTGGTCTACACTGTGAACGGTTGTACTGACATTGAAGCCCTCCGCTGGTTTACACTGTGAACGGGTGTACTGACATTGAATCCCTCCGCTGGTCAACACTGTGAACGGGTGTACTGACATTGAAGCCCTCCGCTGGTCAACACTCTGTGAACGGGTGTACTGACATTGAAGCCCTCCGCTGGTCAACACTGTGAACGGGTGTACTGACATTGAAGCCCTCCGCTGGTCTACACTGTGAACGGGAGTACTGACATTGAAGCCCTCCGCTGGTCTACACTGCGAACGGGTGTACTGACATTGAAGCCCTCCGCTTGTCTACACTGTGAATGGGTGTACTGACATTGAAGCCCTCCGCTGGTCTACACTGTGTGACTGGGTGTACTGACATTGAAGCCCTCCGCTGGTCAACACTGTGAATGGGTGTACTGACATTGAAGCCGTCAGCTGGTCTACACTGTGAACGGGTGTACTGACATTGAAGCACTCCGCTGGTCAACACTGTGAACGGGTGTACTGACATTGAAACCCTCCGCTGGTCAACACTGTGAACGGGTGTACTGACATTGAAGCCCTCCGCTGGTCTACACTGTGAACGGGTGTACTGACATTGAAGCCCTCCGCTGGTCTACACTGTGAATGGGTGTACTGACATTGAAGCCGTCCGCTGGTCTACACTGTGAACGGGTGTACTGACATTGAAGCTCTCAGCTGGACTACACTGTGAACGGGTGTACTGACATTGAAGCCCTCCGCTGGTCAACACTTTGTGAATGGGTGTACTGACATTGAAGCCCTCCGCTGGTCAACACTGTGAACGGGTGTACTGACATTGAAGCCCTCCGCTGGTCAACACTCTGAATGGGTGTACTGACATTGAAGCCCTCAGCTGGTCTACACAGTGAACGGGTGTACTGACATTGAAGCCCTCCGCTGGTCAACACTGTGAACGGGTGTACTGACATTGAAACCCTCCGCTGGTCAACACTGTGAACGGGTGTACTGACATTGAAGCCCTCCGCTGGTCAACACTGTGAACGGGTGTACTGACATTGAAGCCCTCCGCTGGTCCACACTGTGTGAATGTGTGTACTGACATTGAAGCCCTCCGCTGGTCTACACTGTGTGAATGGGTGTACTGACATTGAAGCCCTCCGCTGGTCTACACTGTGTGAATGTGTGTACTGACATTGAAGCCCTCCGCTGGTCTACACTGTGTGAATGTGTGTACTGACATTGAAGCCCTCCGCTGGTCTACACTGTGTGAATGTGTGTACTGACATTGAATCCCACCGCTGGTCTACACTGTGAACGGGTGTACTGATATTGAAGCCATCCGCTGGTCTACACTGTGAACGGGTGTACTGACATTGAAGCCCTCCGCTGGTCTACACTGTGAAAGTGTGTATTGACATTGAACCCCTCCGCTGGTCTACACTGTGAACGGGTGTACTGACATTGACGCCCTCCGCTGGTCTACACTGTGAATGGGTGTAGTGACACTGAAGCCGTCCGCTGGTCTACACTGTGAACGGGTGTACTGACATTGAAGCCCTCAGCTGGTCTACACTGTGAACGGGTGTACTGACATTGAAGCCCTCCGCTGGTCAAAACTGTGTGAATGGGTGTACTGACATTGAAGCCCTCCGCTGGTCAACACTGTGAACGGGTGTACTGACATTGAAGCCCTCCGCTGGTCAACACTGTGAACGGGTGTACTGACATTGAAGCCCTCCGCGGGTCTACACTGTGTGAATGTGTGTACTGACATTGAAGCCCTCCGCTGGTCTACACTGTGTGAATGGGTGTACTGACATTGAAGCCCACCGCTGGTCTACACTGTGAACGGGTGTACTGATATTGAAGCCCTCCGCTGGACTACACTGTGAACGGGTGTACTGACATTGAAGCCCTCCGCTGGTCTACACTGTGAACGTGTGTACTGACATTGAACCCCTCCGCTGGTCTACACTGTGAATGGTTGTACTGACATTGAAGCCCTCCGCTGGTCTACAATGTGAACGGGTGTACTGACATTGAAGCCCTCTGCTGGTCTGCACTGTGAACGGGTGTACTGACATTGAAGCCCTCCGCTGGTCTACACTGTGAATGGGTGTACTGACATTGAAGCCCTCCGCTGGTCAACACTGTGAACGGGTGTACTGACATTGAAGCTCTCCGCTGGTCTACACTGTGAACGGGTGTACTGACATTGAAGCCCTCCGCTGGTCTACACTGTGAACGGGTGTACTGACATTGAAGCCCTCCGCTGGTCTACACTGTGAACGGGTGTACTGACATTGAAGCCCTCCGCTGGTCTACACTGTGAACGGGTGTACTGACATTGAAGCCCTCCGCTGGTCAACACTGTGAATGGGTGTACTGACATTGAAGCCCTCCCCTGGTCAACACTGTGAACGGGTGTACTGACATTGAAGCCCTCCGCTGGTCTACACTGTGAATGGGTGTACTTACATTGAAGCCCTCCGCTGGTCTACACTGTGTGAATGGGTGTACTGACATTGAAGCCCTCCGCTGGTCAACACTGTGAATGGGTGTACTGACATTGAAGCCCTCCGCTGGTCAACACTGTGAACGGGTGTACTGACATTAAAGCCCTCTGCTGGTCTACACTGTGAATGGGTGTACTGTCATTGAAGCCCTCCGCTGGTCTACACTGTGAACGGGTGTACTGACATTGAAGCCCTCCGCTGGTCTACACTGTGAACGGGTGTACTGACATTGAAGCCCTCCGCTGGTTTACACTGTGAACGGGTGTACTGACATTGAAGCCCTCCGCTGGTCAACACTGTGAACGGGTGTACTGACATTGAAGCCCTCCGCTGGTCAACACTCTGTGAACGGGTGTACTGACATTGAAGCCCTCCGCTGGTCAACACTGCGAACGGGTGTACTGACATTGAAGCCCTCCGCTGGTCTACACTGTGAACGGGTGTACTGACATTGAAGCCCTCCGCTGGTCTACACTGCCAACGGGTGTACTGACATTGAAGCCCTCCGCTTGTCTACACTGTGAATGGGTGTACTGACATTGAAGCCCTCCGCTGGTCTACACTGTGGATGGGTGTACTGACGTTGAAGCCCTCGGCTGGTCTACACTGTGTGACTGTGTGTACTGACATTGAAGCCCTCCGCTGGTCAACACTGTGAATGGGTGTACTGACATTGAAGCCCTCAGCAGGTCTACACTGTAAACGGGTGTACTGACATTGAAGCCCTCCGCTGGTCAACACTGTGAACGGGTGTACTGACATTGAAGCCCTCCGCTGGTCAACACTGTGAACGGGTGTACTGACATTGAAGCCCTCCGCTGGTCTACACTGTGAACGGGTGTACTGACATTGAAGCCCTCCGCTGGTCTACACTGTGAATGGGTGTACTGACATTGAAGCCGTCCGCTGGTCTACACTGTGAACGGGTGTACTAACATTGAAGCCCTCAGCTGGTCTACACTGTGAACGGGTGTACTGACATTGAAGCCCTCCGCTGGTCAAAACTGTGAACGGGTGTACTGACATTGAAGCCCTCCGCTGGTCAACACTGTGAACGGGTGTACTGACATTGAAGCCCTCCGCTGGTCTACACTGTGTGAATGTGTGTACTGACATTGAAGCCCTCCGCTGGTCTACACTGTGTGAATGGGTGTACTGACATTGAAGCCCACCGCTGGTCTACACTGTGAACGGGTGTACTGACATTGAAGCCCTCCGCTGGTCAACACTGTGAACGGGTGTACTGACATTGAAGCCCTCAGCTGGTCTACACTGTGAACGGGTGTACTGACATTGAAGCCCTCCGCTGGTCAAAACTGTGTGAATGGGTGTACTGACATTGAAGCCCTCCGCTGGTCAACACTGTGAACGGGTGTACTGACATTGAAGCCCTCCGCTGGTCAACACTGTGAACGGGTGTACTGACATTGAAGCCCTCCGCTGGTCTACACTGTGTGAATGTGTGTACTGACATTGAAGCCCTCCGCTGGTCTACACTGTGTGAATGGGTGTACTGACATTGAAGCCCACCGCTGGTCTACACTGTGAACGGGTGTACTGATATTGAAGCCCTCCGCTGGACTACACTGTGAACGGGTGTACTGACATTGAAGCCCTCCGCTGGTCTACACTGTGAACGTGTGTACTGACATTGAACCCCTCCGCTGGTCTACACTGTGAATGGTTGTACTGACATTGAAGCCCTCCGCTGGTCTACAATGTGAACGGGTGTACTGACATTGAAGCCCTCTGCTGGTCTGCACTGTGAACGGGTGTACTGACATTGAAGCCCTCCGCTGGTCTACACTGTGAATGGGTGTACTGACATTGAAGCCCTCCGCTGGTCAACACTGTGAACGGGTGTACTGACATTGAAGCTCTCCGCTGGTCTACACTGTGAACGGGTGTACTGACATTGAAGCCCTCCGCTGGTCTACACTGTGAACGGGTGTACTGACATTGAAGCCCTCCGCTGGTCTACACTGTGAACGGGTGTACTGACATTGAAGCCCTCCGCTGGTCAAAACTGTGAACGGGTGTACTGACATTGAAGCCCTCCGCTGGTCAACACTGTGAACGGGTGTACTGACATTGAAGACCTCCGCTGGTCTACACTGTGTGAATGTGTGTACTGACATTGAAGCCCTCCGCTGGTCTACACTGTGTGAATGGGTGTACTGACATTGAAGCCCACCGCTGGTCTACACTGTGAACGGGTGTACTGACATTGAAGCCCTCCGCTGGTCAACACTGTGAACGGGTGTACTGACATTGAGGCCCTCCTCTGGTCAACACTGAGAATGGGTGTACTGACATTGAAGCCCTCCGCTGGTCTACACTGTGTGAATGGGTGTACTGACATTGAAGCCCTCCGCTGGTCTACACTGTGTGAATGGGTGTACTGACATTGAAGCCCTCCGCTGGTCAACACTGTGAACGTGTGTACTGACATTGAAGCCCTCCGCTGGTCTACACTGTGAACGGGTGTACTGATATTGAAGCCCCCCGCTGGTCTACACTGTGAACGGGTGTACTGACATTGAAGCCCTCCGCTGGTCTATACTGTGAACGCGTGTACTGACATTGAACCCCTCCGCTGGTCTACACTGTGAATGGTTGTACTGACATTGAAGCCCTCCGCTGGTCTACAATGTGAACGGGTGTACTGACATTGAAGCCCTCTGCTGGTCTGCACTTTGAACGGGTGTACTGACATTGAAGCCCTCCGCTGGTCTACACTGTGAATGGGTGTACTGACATTGAAGCCCTCCGCTGGTCTACACTGTGAACGGGTGTACTGACATTGAAGCCCTCTGCTGGTCTACACTGTGTGAACGTGTGTACTGACATTGAAGCCCTCTGCTGGTCTACACTGTGTGAACGGGTGTACTGACATTGAAGCCCTCCGCTGGTCTACACTGTGAACGGGTGTACTGACATTGAAGCCCTCCGCTGGTCAACACTGTGTGAACGGGTGTACTGACATTGAAGACCTCCGCTGGTCTACACTGTGAATGGGTGTACTGACATTGAAGCCCTCCGCTGGTCTACACTGTGAACGGGTGTACTGACATTGAAGCCCTCCGCTGGTATACACTGTGAATGGGTGTACTGACATTGAAGATCTCCGCTGGTCTACACTGTGTTAATGGGTGTACTGACATTGAAGCCCTCCGCTGGCCTACACTGTGAACGGGTGTACTGACATTGATGCCCTCCGCTGGTCTACACGGTGTGAATGGGTGTACTGACATTGAAGCCCCCCGCTGATCTACACTGTGAACGGGTGTACTGACATTGAAGCCATCCGCTGGTCTACACTGTGAACGGGTGTACTGACATTGAAGCCCTCCGCTGGTCTACACTCTGAATGGGTGTACTGACATTGAAGCTCTCCGCTGGTCTACACTGTGAATGGGTGTACTGACATTGAAGCCCTCAGCTGGTCTACACTGTGAACGGGTGTACTGACATTGAAGCCCTCCGCTGGTCAACACTGTGAACGGGTGTACTGACATTAAAGCCCTCCGCTGGTCTACACTGTGAACGGGTGTACTGACATTGAAGCCCTCCGCTGTTCTACACTGTGAACGGGTGTACTGACATTGAAGCCCTCCGCTGGTCTACACTGTGAACGGGTATACTGACATTGAAGCCCTCCGCTGGTCTACACTGTGAACGGGTGTACTGACATTGAAGCCCTCCGCTGGTCTACACTGTGAACGGGTGTACTGACATTGAAGCCCTCCGCTGGTCAACACTGTGTGAATGGGTGTACTGACATTGAAGCCCTCCGCTGGTCAACACTGTGAACGGGTGTACTGACATTGAAGCCTTCCGCTGGTCTACACTGTGAATGGGTGTACTGACATTGAAGCCCTCCGTTGGTCTACACTGCGAACGGGTGTACTGACATTGAAGCCCTCCGCTGGTCAACACTCTGTGAATGGGTGTACTGACTTTGAAGCCCTCCGCTGGTCTACAATGTGTGAATGCCTGTACTGACATTGAAGCCCTCCGCTGGTCTACACTGTGAACGGGTGTACTGACATTGAAGCCCTCCGCTGGTCAACACTGTGTGAATGGGTGTACTGACATTGAAGCCCTCCGCAGGTCTACAATGTGTGAATGCGTGTACTGACATTGAAGCCCTCCGCTGGTCTACACTGTGAACGGGTGTACTGACATTGAAGCCCTCCGCTGGTCAACACTGTGAACGGGTGTACTGACATTGAAGCCCTCCGCTGGTCAACACTGTGAACGGGTGTACTGACATTGAAGCCCTCCGCTGGTCAACACTGTGAACGGGTGTACTGACATTGAAGCCCTCCGCTGGACTACACTGTGAAAGGGTGTACTGACATTGAATCCCTCCGCTGGTGAACACTGTGAACGGGTGTACTGACATTGAAGCCCTCCGCTGGTCTACACTGTGAACGGGTGTACTGACATTGAAGCCCTCCTCTGGTCTACACTGTGAACGGGTGTACTGACATTGAAGCCCTCCGCTGGTCTACACTGTGAACGGGTGTACTGACATTGAAGCTCTCCGCTGGTCTACACTGTGAATGGGTGTACTGACATTGAGCCCTCCGCTGGTCAACACTGTGAATGGGTGTACTGACATTGAACCCCTCCGCTGGTCTACACTGTGAATGGTTGTACTGACATTGAAGCCCTCCGCTGGTCTACAATGTGAACGGGTGTACTGACATTGAAGCCCTCTGCTGGTCTGCACTTTGAACGGGTGTACTGACATTGAAGCCCTCCGCTGGTCTACACTGTGAATGGGTGTACTGACATTGAAGCCCTCCGCTGGTCTACACTGTGAACGGGTGTACTGACATTGAAGCCCTCCGCTGGTCAACACTGTGTGAACGGGTGTACTGACATTGAAGACCTCCGCTGGTCTACACTGTGAATGGGTGTACTGACATTGAAGCCCTCCGCTGGTCTACACTGTGAACGGGTGTACTGACATTGAAGCCCTCCGCTGGTCTACACTGTGAACGGGTGTACTGACATTGAAGCCCTCCGCTGGTCTACACGGTGTGAATGGGTGTACTGACATTGAAGCCCCCCGCTGATCTACACTGTGAACGGGTGTACTGACATTGAAGCCATCCGCTGGTCTACACTGTGAACGGGTGTACTGACATTGAAGCCCTCCGCTGGTCTACACTCTGAATGGGTGTACTGACATTGAAGCTCTCCGCTGGTCTACACTGTGAATGGGTGTACTGACATTGAAGCCCTCAGCTGGTCTACACTGTGAACGGGTGTACTGACATTGAAGCCCTCCGCTGGTCAACACTGTGAACGGGTGTACTGACATTAAAGCCCTCCGCTGGTCTACACTGTGAACGGGTGTACTGACATTGAAGCCCTCCGCTGTTCTACACTGTGAACGGGTGTACTGACATTGAAGCCCTCCGCTGGTCTACACTGTGAACGGGTGTACTGACATTGAAGCCCTCCGCTGGTCTACACTGTGAACGGGTGTACTGACATTGAAGCCCTCCGCTGGTCTACACTGTGAACGGGTGTACTGACATTGAAGCCCTCCGCTGGTCAACACTGTGTGAATGGGTGTACTGACATTGAAGCCCTCCGCTGGTCAACACTGTGAACGGGTGTACTGACATTGAAGCCTTCCGCTGGTCTACACTGTGAATGGGTGTACTGACATTGAAGCCCTCCGTTGGTCTACACTGCGAACGGGTGTACTGACATTGAAGCCCTCCGCTGGTCAACACTCTGTGAAAGGGTGTACTGACTTTGAAGCCCTCCGCTGGTCTACAATGTGTGAATGCCTGTACTGACATTGAAGCCCTCCGCTGGTCTACACTGTGAACGGGTGTACTGACATTGAAGCCCTCCGCTGGTCAACACTGTGTGAATGGGTGTACTGACATTGAAGCCCTCCGCAGGTCTACAATGTGTGAATGCGTGTACTGACATTGAAGCCCTCCGCTGGTCTACACTGTGAACGGGTGTACTGACATTGAAGCCCTCCGCTGGTCAACACTGTGAACGGGTGTACTGACATTGAAGCCCTCCGCTGGTCAACACTTTGAACGGGTGTACTGACATTGAAGCCCTCCGCTGGTCAACACTGTGAACGGGTGTACTGACATTGAAGCCCTCCGCTGGACTACACTGTGAAAGGGTGTACTGACATTGAAGCCCTCCGCTGGTCAACACTGTGAACGGGTGTACTGACATTGAAGCCCTCCGCTGGTCTACACTGTGAACGGGTGTACTGACATTGAAGCCCTCCTCTGGTCTACACTGTGAACGGGTGTACTGACATTGAAGCCCTCCGCTGGTCTACACTGTGAACGGGTGTACTGACATTGAAGCTCTCCGCTGGTCTACACTGTGAATGGGTGTACTGACATTGAGCCCTCCGCTGGTCAACACCGTGAATGGGTGTACTGACATTGAAGCCCTCCGCTGGTCTACACTGTGAACGGGTGTACTGACATTGAAGCCCTCCGCTGGTCTACACTGTGAACGGGTATACTGACATTGAAGCCCTCCGCTGGTCAACACTGTGAATGGGTGTACTGACATTGAAGCCCTCCGCTGGTCTACACTGTGAATGGGTGTACTGACATTGAAGCCCTCCGCTGGTCTACACTGTGTGAATGGGTGTACTGACATTGAAGCCATCCGCTGATCTACACTGTGTGAATGGGTGTACTGACATTGAAGCCCTCCGCTGGTCAACACTGTGAATGGGTGTACTGACATTGAAGCCCTCCGCTGGTCTACACTGTGAATGGGTGTACTGACATTGAAGCCATCCGCTGGTCAACACTGTGAACGGGTGTACTGACATTAAAGCCCTCCGCTGGTCTACACTGTGAATGGGTGTACTGACATTGAAGCCCTCCGCTGGTCTACACTGTGAACGAATGTACTGACATTGAAGCCCTCCGCTGGTTTACACTGTGAACGGGTGTACTGACATTGAAGCCCTCCGCTGATCTACACTGTGAATGGGTGTACTGACATTGAAGCCCTCCGCTGGTCAACACTCTGTGAATGGGTGTACTGACATTGAAGCCCTCCGCTGGTCTACACTGTGAACGGATGTACTGACATTGAAGCCCTCCGCTGGTTTACACTGTGAACGGTTGTACTGACATTGAAGCCCTCCGCTGATCTACACTGTGAATGGGTGTACTGACATTGAAGCCCTCCGCTGGTCAACACTCTGTGAACGGGTGTACTGACATTGAAGCCCTCCGCTGGTCTACACTGATAATGGGTGTACTGACATTGAAGCTCTCCGTTGGTCTACACTGCGAACGGGTGTACTGACATTGAAGCCCTCCGCTGGTCAACACTGTGTGAATGTGTGTACTGACATTGAAGCCCTCCGCTGGTCTACAATGTGTGAATGCGTGTACTGACATTGAAGCCCTCGGCTGGTCTACACTGTGAACGGGTGTACTGACATTGAAGCCCTCCGCTGGTCTACACTGTGAACGGGAGTACTGACATTGAAGCCCTCCGCTGGACTACACTGTGAACGGGTGTACTGACATTGAAGCTCTCCGCTGGTCTACAATGTGAACGGGTGTACCGACATTGAAGGCCTCCGCTGGTCAACACTGTGTGAATGGGTGTACCGACATTGAAGCCCTCCGCTGGTCTACACTGTGTGAATGGGTGTACTGACATTGAAGCCCTCCGCTGGTCAACACAGTGAACGGGTGTACTGACATTGAAGCCCTCCGCTGGTCTACACTGTGTGAATGGGTGTACTGACATTGAAGCCCTCCGCTGGGCTACAGTGTGAACGGGTGTACTGACATTGAAGCTCTCCGCTGGTCTACACTGTGAACGGGTGTACTGACATTGAAGCCCTCCACTGGTCTACACTGAGAAAAGGTGTACTGACATTGAAGCCCTCCGCTGGTCTACACTGTGAACGGGTGTAGTGACATTGAAGCCCTCCGCTGGTCTACACTGTGAACGGGTGTACTGAAATTGAAGCCCTCCGCTGGTCAACACTGTGAATGGGTGTACTGACACTGAAGCCCTCCGCTGGTCTACACTGTGAATGGGTGTACTTACATTGAAGCCCTCCGCTGGTCTACACTGTGTGAATGGGTATACTGACATTGAAGCCCTCCGCTGATCTACACTGAGTGAATGGGTGTACTGACATTGAAGCCCTCCGCTGGTCAACACTGTGAATGGGTGTACTGACATTGAAGCCCTCCGCTGGTCTACACTGTGAATGGGTGTACTGACATTGAAGCACTCCGCTGGTCAACACTGTGAA
Organism: Hypanus sabinus; assembly: GCF_030144855.1. NCBI lineage: Eukaryota > Metazoa > Chordata > Chondrichthyes > Myliobatiformes > Dasyatidae > Hypanus > Hypanus sabinus. The sequence goes on from NW_026779017.1 coordinate 242,929, forward strand.
CGGGTGTACTGACATTAAAGCCCTCTGCTGGTCTACACTGTGAATGGGTGTACTGACATTGAAGCCCTCCGCTGGTCTACACTGTGAACGGGTGTACTGACATTGAAGCCCTCCGCTGGTCTACACTGTGAACGGGTGTACTGACATTGAAGCCCTACGCTGGTTTACACTGTGAACGGGTGTACTGACATTGAAGACGTCCGCTGGTCAACACTGTGAACGGGTGTACTGACATTGAAGCCCTCCGCTGGTCAACACTCTGTGAACGGGTGTACTGACATTGAAGCCCTCCGCTGGTCAACACTGTGAACGGGTATACTGACATTGAAGCCCTCCGCTTGTCTACACTGTGAACGGGTGTACTGACATTGAAGCCCTCCGCTGGTCTACACTGCGAACGGGTGTACTGACATTGAAGCCCTCCGCTTGTCTACACTCTGAATGGGTGTACTGACATTGAAGCCCTCCGCTGGTCTACACTGTGGATGGGTGTACTGACATTGAAGCCCTCCGCTGGTCTACACTGTGTGAATGGGTGTACTGACATTGAAGCCATCCGCTGATCTACACTGTGTGAATGGGTGTACTGACATTGAAGCCCTCCGCTGGTCAACACTGTGAATGGGTGTACTGACATTGAAGCCCTCCGCTGGTCTACACTGTGAATGGGTGTACTGACATTGAAGCCATCCGCTGGTCAACACTGTGAACGGGTGTACTGACATTAAAGCCCTCCGCTGGTCTACACTGTGAATGGGTGTACTGACATTGAAGCCCTCCGCTGGTCTACACTGTGAACGAATGTACTGACATTGAAGCCCTCCGCTGGTTTACACTGTGAACGGGTGTACTGACATTGAAGCCCTCCGCTGATCTACACTGTGAATGGGTGTACTGACATTGAAGCCCTCCGCTGGTCAACACTCTGTGAATGGGTGTACTGACATTGAAGCCCTCCGCTGGTCTACACTGTGAACGGATGTACTGACATTGAAGCCCTCCGCTGGTTTACACTGTGAACGGTTGTACTGACATTGAAGCCCTCCGCTGATCTACACTGTGAATGGGTGTACTGACATTGAAGCCCTCCGCTGGTCAACACTCTGTGAACGGGTGTACTGACATTGAAGCCCTCCGCTGGTCTACAATGTGTGAATGCGTGTACTGACATTGAAGCCCTCGGCTGGTCTACACTGTGAACGGGTGTACTGACATTGAAGCCCTCCGCTGGTCTACACTGTGAACGGGAGTACTGACATTGAAGCCCTCCGCTGGACTACACTGTGAACGGGTGTACTGACATTGAAGCTCTCCGCTGGTCTACAATGTGAACGGGTGTACCGACATTGAAGGCCTCCGCTGGTCAACACTGTGTGAATGGGTGTACCGACATTGAAGCCCTCCGCTGGTCTACACTGTGTGAATGGGTGTACTGACATTGAAGCCCTCCGCTGGTCAACACAGTGAACGGGTGTACTGACATTGAAGCCCTCCGCTGGTCTACACTGTGTGAATGGGTGTACTGACATTGAAGCCCTCCGCTGGGCTACAGTGTGAACGGGTGTACTGACATTGAAGCTCTCCGCTGGTCTACACTGTGAACGGGTGTACTGACATTGAAGCCCTCCACTGGTCTACACTGAGAAAAGGTGTACTGACATTGAAGCCCTCCGCTGGTCTACACTGTGAACTGGTGTAGTGACATTGAAGCCCTCCGCTGGTCTACACTGTGAACGGGTGTACTGAAATTGAAGCCCTCCGCTGGTCAACACTGTGAATGGGTGTACTGACACTGAAGCCCTCCGCTGGTCTACACTGTGAATGGGTGTACTTACATTGAAGCCCTCCGCTGGTCTACACTGTGTGAATGGGTATACTGACATTGAAGCCCTCCGCTGATCTACACTGAGTGAATGGGTGTACTGACATTGAAGCCCTCCGCTGGTCAACACTGTGAATGGGTGTACTGACATTGAAGCCCTCCGCTGGTCTACACTGTGAATGGGTGTACTGACATTGAAGCACTCCGCTGGTCTACACTGTGAACGGGTGTATTGACATAGAAGCCCTCCGCTGGTTTACACTGTGAACGGGTGTACTGACATTGAAGCCCTCCGCTGGTCAACACTGTGAATGGGTGTACTGACATTGAAGCCCTCCGCTGGTCTACACTGTGAACGGGTGTACTGACATTGAAGCCCTCCGCTGGTCTACACTGTGAACGGGTGTACTGACATTGAAGCCCTACGCTGGTTTACACTGTGAACGGGTGTACTGACATTGAAGCCGTCCGCTGGTCAACACTGTGAACGGGTGTACTGACATTGAAGCCCTCCGCTGGTCAACACTCTGTGAACGGGTGTACTGACATTGAAGCCCTCCGCTGGTCAACACTGTGAACGGGTATACTGACATTGAAGCCCTCCGCTTGTCTACACTGTGAACGGGTGTACTGACATTGAAGCCCTCCGCTGGTCTACACTGCGAACGGGTGTACTGACATTGAAGCCCTCCGCTTGTCTACACTCTGAATGGGTGTACTGACATTGAAGCCCTCCGCTGGTCTACACTGTGGATGGGTGTACTGACATTGAAGCCCTCCGCTGGTCTACACTGTGTGAATGGGTGTACTGACATTGAAGCCATCCGCTGATCTACACTGTGTGAATGGGTGTACTGACATTGAAGCCCTCCGCTGGTCAACACTGTGAATGGGTGTACTGACATTGAAGCCCTCCGCTGGTCTACACTGTGAATGGGTGTACTGACATTGAAGCCATCCGCTGGTCAACACTGTGAACGGGTGTACTGACATTAAAGCCCTCCGCTGGTCTACACTGTGAATGGGTGTACTGACATTGAAGCCCTCCGCTGGTCTACACTGTGAACGAATGTACTGACATTGAAGCCCTCCGCTGGTTTACACTGTGAACGGGTGTACTGACATTGAAGCCCTCCGCTGATCTACACTGTGAATGGGTGTACTGACATTGAAGCCCTCCGCTGGTCAACACTCTGTGAATGGGTGTACTGACATTGAAGCCCTCCGCTGGTCTACACTGTGAACGGATGTACTGACATTGAAGCCCTCCGCTGGTTTACACTGTGAACGGTTGTACTGACATTGAAGCCCTCCGCTGATCTACACTGTGAATGGGTGTACTGACATTGAAGCCCTCCGCTGGTCAACACTCTGTGAACGGGTGTACTGACATTGAAGCCCTCCGCTGGTCTACACTGATAATGGGTGTACTGACATTGAAGCTCTCCGTTGGTCTACACTGCGAACGGGTGTACTGACATTGAAGCCCTCCGCTGGTCAACACTGTGTGAATGTGTGTACTGACATTGAAGCCCTCCGCTGGTCTACAATGTGTGAATGCGTGTACTGACATTGAAGCCCTCCGCTGGTCTACACTGTGAACGGGTGTACTGACATTGAAGCCCTCCGCTGGTCTACACTGTGAACGGGAGTACTGACATTGAAGCCCTCCGCTGGACTACACTGTGAACGGGTGTACTGACATTGAAGCTCTCCGCTGGTCTACAATGTGAACGGGTGTACCGACATTGAAGGCCTCCGCTGGTCAACACTGTGTGAATGGGTGTACCGACATTGAAGCCCTCCGCTGGTCTACACTGTGTGAATGGGTGTACTGACATTGAAGCCCTCCGCTGGTCAACACAGTGAACGGGTGTACTGACATTGAAGCCCTCCGCTGGTCTACACTGTGTGAATGGGTGTACTGACATTGAAGCCCTCCGCTGGGCTACAGTGTGAACGGGTGTACTGACATTGAAGCTCTCCGCTGGTCTACACTGTGAACGGGTGTACTGACATTGAAGCCCTCCACTGGTCTACACTGAGAAAAGGTGTACTGACATTGAAGCCCTCCGCTGGTCTACACTGTGAACGGGTGTAGTGACATTGAAGCCCTCCGCTGGTCTACACTGTGAACGGGTGTACTGAAATTGAAGCCCTCCGCTGGTCAACACTGTGAATGGGTGTACTGACACTGAAGCCCTCCGCTGGTCTACACTGTGAATGGGTGTACTTACATTGAAGCCCTCCGCTGGTCTACACTGTGTGAATGGGTATACTGACATTGAAGCCCTCCGCTGATCTACACTGAGTGAATGGGTGTACTGACATTGAAGCCCTCCGCTGGTCAACACTGTGAATGGGTGTACTGACATTGAAGCCCTCCGCTGGTCTACACTGTGAATGGGTGTACTGACATTGAAGCACTCCGCTGGTCAACACTGTGAACGGTTGTACTGACATTAAAGCCCTCTGCTGGTCTACACTGTGAATGGGTGTACTGACATTGAAGCCCTCCGCTGGTCTACACTGTGAACGGGTGTACTGACATTGAAGCCCTCCGCTGGTCTACACTGTGAACGGGTGTACTGACATTGAAGCCCTACGCTGGTTTACACTGTGAACGGGTGTACTGACATTGAAGCCGTCCGCTGGTCAACACTGTGAACGGGTGTACTGACATTGAAGCCCTCCGCTGGTAAAACACTCTGTGAACGGGTGTACTGACATTGAAGCCCTCCGCTGGTCAACACTGTGAACGGGTATACTGACATTGAAGCCCTCCGCTTGTCTACACTGTGAACGGGTGTACTGACATTGAAGCCCTCCGCTGGTCTACACTGCGAACGGGTGTACTGACATTGAAGCCCTCCGCTTGTCTACACTCTGAATGGGTGTACTGACATTGAAGCCCTCCGCTGGTCTACACTGTGGATGGGTGTACTGACATTGAAGCCCTCCGCTGGTCTACACTGTGTGACTGGGTGTACTGACATTGAAGCCCTCCGCCGGTCAATACTGTGAACGGGTGTACTGACATTGAAGCCCTCCGCTGGTCAACACTGTGAACGGGTGTACTGACATTGAAGCCCTCCGCTGGTCAACACTGTGAACGGGTGTACTGACATTGAAGCCCTCCGCTAGTCTACACTGTGAACGGGTGTACTGACATTGAAGCCCTCCGCTGGTCTACACTGTGAATGGGTGTACTGACATTGAAACCGTCCGCTGTTCTACACTGTGAACGGGTGTACTGACATTGAAGCCCTCCGCTGGTCTACACTGTGTGAATGGGTGTACTGACATTGAAGCCCTCCGCTGGTCTACACTGTGAACGGGTGTACTGACATTGAAGCTCTCCGCTGGTCTACACTGTGAACGGGTGTACTGACATTGAAGCCCTCCGCTGGTCTACACTGTGAACGGGTGTACTGGCATTGAAGTCCTCCGCTGGTCTACACTGTGAACGGGTGTACTGACATTGAAGCCCTCCGCTGGTGTACACTGTGAACGGGTGTACTGACATTGAAGCCCTCCGCTGGTCAACACTGTGAATGGGTGTACTGACATTGAAGCCCTCCGCTGGTCTACACTGTGAATGGGTGTACTTACATTGAAGCCCTCCGCTGGTCTACACAGTGTGAATGGGTGTACTGACATTGAAGCCCTCCGCTGATCTACACTGAGTGAATGGGTGTACTGACATTGAAGCCCTCCGCTGGTCAACACTGTGAATGGGTGTACTGACATTGAAGCCCTCCGCTGGTCTACACTGTGAATGGGTGTACTGACATTGAAGCACTCCGCTGGTCAACACTGTGAACGGGTGTACTGACATTGAAGCCCTCCGCTGGTCTACACTGTGAACGGGTGTACTGACATTGAAGCCCTCCTCTGGTCTACACTGTGAACGGGTGTACTGACATTGAAGCCCTCCTCTGGTCTACACTGTGAACGGGTGTACTGACATTGAAGCCCTCCGCTGGTCTACACTGTGAACGGGTGTACTGACATTGAAGCCCTCCGCTGGTCTACACTGTGTGAATGGGTGTACTGACATTGAAGCCCTCCGCTGGTCTACACTGTGAACGGGTGTACTGACATTGAAGCTCTCCGCTGGTCTACACTGTGAACGGGTGTACTGACATTGAAGCCCTCCGCTGGTCTACACTGTGAACGGATGTACTGACATTGAAGCCCTCCGCTGGTTTACACTGTGAACGGGTGTACTGACATTGAAGCCCTCCGCTGATCTACACTGTGAATGGGTGTACTGACATTGAAGCCCTCCGCTGGTCTACACTGTGTGAATGGGTGTACTGACATTGAAGCCCTCCGCTGGTCTACACTGTGAACGGGTGTACTGACATTGAAGCTCTCCGCTGGTCTACACTGTGAACGGGTGTACTGACATTGAAGCCCTCCGCTGGTCTACACTGTGAACGGGTGTACTGACATTGAAGTCCTCCGCTGGTCTACACTGTGAACGGGTGTACTGACATTGAAGCCCTCCGCTGGTCTACACTGTGAATGGGTGTACTGACATTGAGCCCTCCGCTGGTCAACACTGTGAATGGGTGTACTGACATTGAAGCCCTCCGCTGGTCTACACTGTGAACGGGTGTACTGACATTGAAGCCCTCCGCTGGTCTACACTGTGAACGGGTATACTGACATTGAAGCCCTCCGCTGGTCAACACTGTGAATGGGTGTACTGACATTGAAGCCCTCCGCTGGTCTACACTGTGTGAATGGGTGTACTGACATTGAAGCCATCCGCTGATCTACACTGTGTGAATGGGTGTACTGACATTGAAGCCCTCCGCTGGTCAACACTGTGAATGGGTGTACTGACATTGAAGCCCTCCGCTGGTCTACACTGTGAATGGGTGTACTGACATTGAAGCCATCCGCTGGTCAACACTGTGAACGGGTGTACTGACATTAAAGCCCTCCGCTGGTCTACACTGTGAATGGGTGTACTGACATTGAAGCCCTCCGCTGGTCTACACTGTGAACGGATGTACTGACATTGAAGCCCTCCGCTGGTTTACACTGTGAACGGGTGTACTGACATTGAAGCCCTCCGCTGATCTACACTGTGAATGGGTGTAATGACATTGAAGCCCTCCGCTGGTCAACACTCTGTGAATGGGTGTACTGACATTGAAGCCCTCCGCTGGTCAACACTGTGAACGGGTGTACTGACATTGAAGCCCTCCGCTGGTCTACACTGATAATGGGTGTACTGAAATTGAAGCTCTCCGTTGGTCTACACTGCGAACGGGTGTACTGACATTGAAGCCCTCCGCTGGTCAACACTGTGTGAATGTGTGTACTGACATTGAAGCCCTCCGCTGGTCTACAATGTGTGAATGCGTGTACTGACATTGAAGCCCTCCGCTGGTCTACACTGTGAACGGGTGTACTGACATTGAAGCCCTCCGCTGGTCAACACTGTGAACGGGTGTACTGACATTGAAGCCCTCCGCTGGTCTACACTGTGAACGGGTGTACTGACATTGAAGCCCTCCGCTGGTCTACACTGTGAACGGGTGTACTGACATTGAAGCCCTCCGCTGGACTACACTGTGAACGGGTGTACTGACATTGAAGCTCTCCGCTGGTCTACAATGTGAACGGGTGTACCGACATTGAAGGCCTCCGCTGGTCAACACTGTGTGAATGGGTGTACCGACATTGAAGCCCTCCGCTGGTCTACACTGTGTGAATGGGTGTACTGACATTGAAGCCCTCCGCTGGTCAACACAGTGAACGGGTGTACTGACATTGAAGCCCTCCGCTGGTCTACACTGTGTGAATGGGTGTACTGACATTGAAGCCCTCCGATGGGCTACACTGTGAACGGGTGTACTGACATTGAAGCTCTCCGCTGGTCTACACTGTGAACGGGTGTACTGACATTGAAGCCCTCCACTGGTCTACACTGTGAAAAGGTGTACTGACATTGAAGCCCTCCGCTGGTCTACACTGTGAACGGGTGTAGTGACATTGAAGCCCTCCGCTGGTCTACACTGTGAACGGGTGTACAGACATTGAAGCCCTCCGCTGGTCAACACTGTGAATGGGTGTACTGACACTGAAGCCCTCCGCTGGTCTACACTGTGAATGGGTGTACTTACATTGAAGCCCTCCGCTGGTCTACACTGTGTGAATGGGTATACTGACATTGAAGCCCTCCGCTGATCTACACTGAGTGAATGGGTGTACTGACATTGAAGCCCTCCGCTGGTCAACACTGTGAATGGGTGTACTGACATTGAAGCCCTCCGCTGGTCTACACTGTGAATGGGTGTACTGACATTGAAGCACTCCGCTGGTCAACACTGTGAACGGGTGTACTGACATTAAAGCCCTCTGCTGGTCTACACTGTGAATGGGTGTACTGACATTGAAGCCCTCCGCTGGTCTACACTGTGAACGGGTGTACTGACATTGAAGCCCTCCGCTGGTCTACACTGTGAACGGGTGTACTGACATTGAAGCCCTCCGCTGGTTTACACTGTGAACGGGTGTACTGACATTGAAGCCCTCCGCTGGTCAACACTGTGAACGGGTGTACTGACATTGAAGCCCTCCGCTGGTCAACACTCTGTGAACGGGTGTACTGACATTGAAGCCCTCCGCTGGTCAACACTGTGAACGGGTATACTGACATTGAAGCCCTCCGCTGGTCTACACTGTGAACGGGTGTACTGACATTGAAGCCCTCCGCTGGTCTACACTGCGAACGGGTGTACTGACATTGAAGCCCTCCGCTTGTCTACACTCTGAATGGGTGTACTGACATTGAAGCTCTCCGCTGGTCTACACTGTGGATGGGTGTACTGACATTGAAGCCCTCCGCTGGTCTACACTGTGTGACTGGGTGTACTGACATTGAAGCCCTCCGCTGGTCAATACTGTGAACGGGTCTAGTGACATTGAAGCCCTCCGCTGGTCAACACTGTGAACGGGTGTACTGACATTGAAGCCCTCCGCTGGTCAACACTGTGAACGGGTGTACTGACATTGAAGCCCTCCGCTAGTCTACACTGTGAACGGGTGTACTGACATTGAAGCCCTCCGCTGGTCTACACTGTGAATGGGTGTACTGACATTGAAACCGTCCGCTGTTCTACACTGTGAACGGGAGTACTGACATTGAAGCCCTCCGCTGGTCTACACTGTGTGAATGGGTGTACTGACATTGAAGCCCTCCGCTGGTCTACACTGTGAACGGGTGTACTGACATTGAAGCTCTCCGCTGGTCTACACTGTGAACGGGTGTACTGACATTGAAGCCCTCCGCTGGTCTACACTGTGAACGGGTGTACTGACATTGAAGTCCTCCGCTGGTCTACACTGTGAACGGGTGTACTGACATTGAAGCCCTCCGCTGGTCTACACTGTGAACGGGTGTACTGACATTGAAGCCCTCCGCTGGTCAACACTGTGAATGGGTGTACTGACATTGAAGCCCTCCGCTGGTCTACACTGTGAATGGGTGTACTTACATTGAAGCCCTCCGCTGGTCTACACAGTGTGAATGGGTGTACTGACATTGAAGCCCTCCGCTGATCTACACTGAGTGAATGGGTGTACTGACATTGAAGCCCTCCGCTGGTCAACACTGTGAATGGGTGTACTGACATTGAAGCCCTCCGCTGGTCTACACTGTGAATGGGTGTACTGACATTGAAGCACTCCGCTGGTCAACACTGTGAACGGGTGTACTGACATTAAAGCCCTCTGCTGGTCTACACTGTGAATGGGTGTACTGACATTGAAGCCCTCCGCTGGTCTACACTGTGAACGGGTGTACTGACATTGAAGCCCTCCGCTGGTCTACACTGTGAACGGGTGTATTGACATAGAAGCCCTCCGCTGGTTTACACTGTGAACGGGTGTACTGACATTGAAGCCCTCCGCTGGTCAACACTGTGAACGGGTGTACTGACATTGAAGCCCTCCGCTGGTCAACACTCTGTGAACGGGTGTACTGACATTGAAGCCCTCCGCTGGTCACCACTGTGAACGGGTGTACTGACATTGAAGCCCTCCGCTGGTCTACACTGTGAATGGGTGTACTGACATTGAAGCCCTCCGCTGGTCTATACTGTGAACGGGTGTACTGACATTGAAGCCCTCCGCTGGTCTACACTGTGAACGGGTGTACTGACATTGAAGCCCTCCGCTGGTTTACACTGTGAACGGGTGTACTGACATTGAAGCCCTCCGCTGGTCAACACTGTGAACGGGTGTACTGACATTGAAGCCCTCCGCTGGTCTACACTGTGAATGGGTGTACTGACATTGAAGCCCTCCGCTGGTCTACACTGTGTGACTGGGTGTACTGACATTGAAGCCCACCGCTGGTCAACACTGTGAATGGGTGTACTGATATTGAAGCCCTCAGCTGGTCTACACTGTGAACGGGTGTACTGACATTGAAGCCCTCCGCTGGTCAACACTGTGAACGGGTGTACTGACATTGAGGCCCTCCGCTGGTCTACACTGTGTGAACGGGTGTACTGACATTGAAGCCCACCGCTGGTCTACACTGTGAATGGGTGTACTGACATTGAAGCCCTCTGCTGGTCTACACTGTGAATGGGTGTACTGACATTGAAGCCCTCCGCTGGTCTACACTGTGAACGGGTGTACTGACATTGAAGCCCTCGGCTGGTCTACACTGTGTGAATGGGTGTACTGACATTGAAGCCCTCCGCTGATCTACACTGTGTGAATGGGTGTACTGACATTGAAGCCCTCCGCTGGTCAACACTGTGAATGGGTGTACTGACATTGAAGCCCTCCGCTGGTCTACACTGTGAACGGGTGTACTGACATTGAAGCCCTCCGCTGGTCTACACTGTGAACGGGTGTACTGACATTGAAGCCCTCCGCTGGTCTACACTGTGAACGGGTGTACTGACATTGAAGCCCTCCGCTGGTCTACACTGTGAACGGGTTTACTGACATTGAAGCCCTCCGCTGGTCTACACTGTGAATGGGTGTACTGAAACTGAAGCCCTCCGCTGGTCTACACTGTGTGAATGGGTGTACTGACATTGAAGCCCTCCGCTGGTCAACACAGTGAACGGGTGTACTGACATTGAAGCCCTCCGCTGGTCTACACTGTGTGAATGGGTGTACTGACATTGAAGCCCTCCGCTGGTCTACACTGTGAACGGGTGTACTTACATTGAAGCCCTCCGCTGGTCAACACTGTGAACGGGTGTACTGACATTGAAGCCCTCCGCTGGTCAACACTGTGAACGGGTGTACTGACATTGAAGCCCTCCGCTGGTCTACACTGTGTGAATGGGTGTACTGACATTGAAGCCCTCCGCTGGTCTACACTGTGAACGGGTGTACTGACATTGAAGCCCTCCGCTGGTCAACACTGTGAATGGGTGTACTGACATTGAAGCCCTCCGCTGGTCTACACTGTGAATGGGTGTACTGACATTGAAGCACTCCGCTGGTCAACACTGTGAACGGGTGTACTGACATTAAAGCCCTCTGCTGGTCTACACTGTGAATGGGTGTACAGACATTGAAGCCCTCCGCTGGTCTACACTGTGAACGGGTGTACTGACATTGAAGCCCTCCGCTGGTCTGCACTGTTAACGGGTGTACTGACATTGAAGCCCTCCGCTGGTTTACACTGTGAACGGGTGTACTGACATTGAAGCCCTCCGCTGGTCTACACTGTTAACGGGTGTACTGACATTGAAGCCCTCCGCTGGTTTACACTGTGAACGGGTGTACTGACATTGAAGCCCTCCGCTGGTCAACACTGTGAACGGGTGTACTGACATTGAAGCCCTCCGCTGGTCAACACTCTGTGAACGGGTGTACTGACATTGAAGCCCTCCGCTGGTCAACACTGTGAACGGGTGTACTGACATTGAAGCCCTCCGCTGGTCTACACTGTGAATGGGTGTACTGACATTGAAGCCCTCCGCTGGTTTACACTGTGTGACTGGGTGTACTGACATTGAAGCCCTCCGCTGGTCAACACTGTGAATGGGTGTACTGACATTGAAGCCCTCAGCTGGTCTACACTGTGAACGGGTGTACTGACATTGAAGCCCTCCGCTGGTCAACACTGTGAACGGGTGTACTGACATTGAAGCCCTCCGCTGGTCAACACTGTGAACGGGTGTACTGACATTGAAGCCCTCCGCTGGTCTACACTGTGAACGGGTGTACTGACATTTAAGCCCTCCGCTGGTCCACACTGTGAACGGGTGTACTGACATTGAAGCCCTCCGCTGGTCAACACTGTGTGAATGGGTGTACTGACATTGAAGCCCTCCTCTGGTCAACACTGTGAACGGGTGTACTGACATTGAAGCCCTCCGCTGATCAACACTGTGAACGGGTGTAGTGACATTGAAGCCCTCCGCTGGTCTACACTGTGTGAATGTGTGTACTGACATTGAAGCCCTCCGCTGGTCTACACTGTGTGAATGGGTGTACTGACATTGAAGCCCTCCGCTGGTCTACACTGTGAACGGGTGTACTGACATTGAAGCCCTCCGCTGGTTTACACTGTGAACGGGTGTACTGACATTGAAGCCCTCCGCTGGTCAACACTGTGAACGGGTGTACTGACATTGAAGCCCTCCGCTGGTCAACACTCTGTGAACGGGTGTACTGACATTGAAGCCCTCCGCTGGTCAACACTGTGAACGGGTGTACTGACATTGAAGCCCTCCGCTGGTCTACACTGTGAACGGGTGTACTGACATTGAAGCCCTCCGCTGGTCTACACTGCGAACGGGTGCACTGACATTGAAGCCCTCCGCTTGTCTACACTGTGAATGGGTGTACTGACATTGAAGCCCTCCGCTGGTCTACACTGTGGATGGGTGTACTGACTTTGAAGCCCTCCGCTGGTCTACAGTGTGTGACTGGGTGTATTGACATTGAAGCCCTCCGCTGGTCAACACTGTGAATGGGTGTACTGACATTGAAGCCCTCAGCTGGTCTACACTGTGAACGGGTGTACTGACATTGAAGCCCTCCGCTGGTCAACACTGTGAACGGGTGTACTGACATTGAAACCCTCCGCTGGTCAACACTGTGAACGGGTGTACTGACATTGAAGCCCTCCGCTGGTCAACACTGTGAACGGGTGTACTGACATTGAAGCCCTCCGCTGGTCCACACTGTGTGAATGTGTGTACTGACATTGAAGCCCTCCGCTGGTCTACACTGTGTGAATGGGTGTACTGACATTGAAGCCCTCCGCTGGTCTACACTGTGAACGGGTGTACTGACATTGAAGCCCTCCGCTGGTTTACACTGTGAACGGGTGTACTGACATTGAAGCCCTCCGCTGGTCAACACTGTGAACGGGTGTACTGACATTGAAGCCCTCCGCTGGTCAACACTCTGTGAACGGGTGTACTGACATTGAAGCCCTCCGCTGGTCAACACTGTGAACGGGTGTACTGACATTGAAGCCCTCCGCTGGTCAACACTGTGAACGGGTGTACTGACATTGAAGCCCTCCGCTGGTCAACACTCTGTGAACGGGTGTACTGACATTGAAGCCCTCCGCTGGTCAACACTGTGAACGGGTGTACTGACATTGAAGCCCTCCGCTGGTCTACACTGTGAACGGGTGTACTGACATTGAAGCCCACCGCTGGTCTACACTGCGAACGGGTGTACTGACATTGAAGCCCTCCGCTTGTCTACACTGTGAATGGGTGCACTGACATTGAAGCCCTCCGCTGGTCTACACTCTGGATGGGTGTACTGACATTGAAGCCCTCCGCTGGTCTACACTGTGTGACTGGGTGTACTGACATTGAAGCCCTCCGCTGGTCAACACTGTGAATGGGTGTACTGACATTGAAGCCCTCCGCTGGTCTACACTGTGAACGGGTGTACTGACATTGAAGCCCTCCGCTGGTCAACACTGTGAATGGGTGTACTGACATTGAAGCCCTCCGCTGGTCTACACTGTGAATGGGTGTACTGACATTGAAGCACTCCGCTGGTCAACACTGTGAACGGGTGTACTGACAATAAAGCCCTCTGCTGGTCTACACTGTGAATGGGTGTACTGACATTGAAGCCCTCCGCTGGTCTACACTGTGAACGGGTGTACTGACATTGAAGCCCTCCGCTGATCAACACTGTGAACGGGTGTAGTGACATTGAAGCCCTCCGCTGGTCTACACTGTGTGAATGTGTGTACTGACATTGAAGCCCTCCGCTGGTCTACACTGTGTGAATGGGTGTACTGACATTGAAGCCCTCCGCTGGTCTACACTGTGAACGGGTGTACTGACATTGAAGCCCTCCGCTGGTTTACACTGTGAACGGGTGTACTGACATTGAAGCCCTCCGCTGGTCAACACTCTGTGAACGGGTGTACTGACATTGAAGCCCTCCGCTGGTCAACACTGTGAATGGGTGTACTGACATTGAAGCCCTCCGCTGGTCTACACTCTGAATGGGTGTACTGACATTGAAGCACTCCGCTGGTCAACACTGTGATCGGGTGTACTGACATTAAAGCCCTCTGCTGGTCTACACTGTGAATGGGTGTACTGACATTGAAGCCCTCCGCTGGTCTACACTGTGAACGGGTGTACTGACATTGAAGCCCTCCGCTGGTCTACACTGTTAACGGGTGTACTGACATTGAAGCCCTCCGCTGGTTTACACTGTGAACGGGTGTACTGACATTGAAGCCCTCCGCTGGTCAACACTGTGAACGGGTGTACTGACATTGAAGCCCTCCGCTGGTCAACACTCTGTGAACGGGTGTACTGACATTGAAGCCCTCCGCTGGTCAACACTGTGAACGGGTGTACTGACATTGAAGCCCTCCGCTGGTCTACACTGTGAATGGGTGTACTGACATTGAAGCCCTCCGCTGGTTTACACTGTGTGACTGGGTGTACTGACATTGAAGCCCTCCGCTGGTCAACACTGTGAATGGGTGTACTGACATTGAAGCCCTCAGCTGGTCTACACTGTGAACGGGTGTACTGACATTGAAGCCCTCCGCTGGTCAACACTGTGAACGGGTGTACTGACATTGAAGCCCTCCGCTGGTCAACACTGTGAACGGGTGTACTGACATTGAAGCCCTCCGCTGGTCTACACTGTGAACGGGTGTACTGACATTTAAGCCCTCCGCTGGTCCACACTGTGAACGGGTGTACTGACATTGAAGCCCTCCGCTGGTCAACACTGTGTGAATGGGTGTACTGACATTGAAGCCCTCCTCTGGTCAACACTGTGAACGGGTGTACTGACATTGAAGCCCTCCGCTGATCAACACTGTGAACGGGTGTAGTGACATTGAAGCCCTCCGCTTGTCTACACTGTGTGAATGTGTGTACTGACATTGAAGCCCTCCGCTGGTCTACACTGTGTGAATGGGTGTACTGACATTGAAGCCCTCCGCTGGTCTACACTGTGAACGGGTGTACTGACATTGATGCCCTCCGCTGGTTTACACTGTGAACGGGTGTACTGACATTGAAGCCCTCCGCTGGTCAACACTGTGAACGGGTGTACTGACATTGAAGCCCTCCGCTGGTCAACACTCTGTGAACGGGTGTACTGACATTGAAGCCCTCCGCTGGTCAACACTGTGAACGGGTGTACTGACATTGAAGCCCTCCGCTGGTCTACACTGTGAACGGGTGTACTGACATTGAAGCCCTCCGCTGGTCTACACTGCGAACGGGTGCACTGACATTGAAGCCCTCCGCTTGTCTACACTGTGAATGGGTGTACTGACATTGAAGCCCTCCGCTGGTCTACACTGTGGATGGGTGTACTGACTTTGAAGCCCTCCGCTGGTCTACAGTGTGTGACTGGGTGTACTGACATTGATGCCCTCCGCTGGTCAACACTGTGAATGGGTGTACTGACATTGAAGCCCTCAGCTGGTCTACACTGTGAACGGGTGTACTGACATTGAAGCCCTCCGCTGGTCAACACTGTGAACGGGTGTACTGACATTGAAACCCTCCGCTGGTCAACACTGTGAACGGGTGTACTGACATTGAAGCCCTCCGCTGGTCAACACTGTGAACGGGTGTACTGACATTGAAGCCCTCCGCTGGTCCACACTGTGTGAATGTGTGTACTGACATTGAAGCCCTCCGCTGGTCTACACTGTGTGAATGGGTGTACTGACATTGAAGCCCTCCGCTGGTCTACACTGTGAACGGGTGTACTGACATTGAAGCCCTCCGCTGGTTTACACTGTGAACGGGTGTACTGACATTGAAGCCCTCCGCTGGTCAACACTGTGAACGGGTGTACTGACATTGAAGCCCTCCGCTGGTCAACACTCTGTGAACGGGTGTACTGACATTGAAGCCCTCCGCTGGTCAACACTGTGAACGGGTGTACTGACATTGAAGCCCTCCGCTGGTCTACACTGTGAACGGGTGTACTGACATTGAAGCCCTCCGCTGGTCTACACTGCGAACGGGTGTACTGACATTGAAGCCCTCCGCTTGTCTACACTGTGAATGGGTGTACTGACATTGAAGCCCTCCGCTGGTCTACACTCTGGATGGGTGTACTGACATTGAAGCCCTCCGCTGGTCTACACTGTGTGACTGGGTGTACTGACATTGAAGCCCTCCGCTGGTCAACACTGTGAATGGGTGTACTGACATTGAAGCCGTCAGCTGGTCTACACTGTGAACGGGTGTACTGACATTGAAGCCCTCCGCTGGTCAACACTGTGAACAGGTGTACTGACATTGAAACCCTCCGCTGGTCAACACTGTGAACGGGTGTACTGACATTGAAGCCCTCCGCTGGTCAACACTGTGTGAATGGGTGTACTGAGATTGAAGCCCTCCTCTGGTCAACACTGTGAACGGGTGTACTGACATTGAAGCCCTCCGCTGATCAACACTGTGAACGGGTGTAGTGACATTGACGCCCTCCGCTGGTCTACACTGTGTGAATGTGTGTACTGACATTGAAGCCCTCCGCTGGTCTACACTGTGTGAATGGGTGTACTGACATTGAAGCCCTCCGCTGGTCTACACTGTGAACGGGTGTACTGACATTGAAGCCCTCCGCTGGTTTACACTGTGAACGGGTGTACTGACATTGAAGCCCTCCGCTGGTCAACACTGTGAACGGGTGTACTGACATTGAAGCCCTCCGCTGGTCAACACTCTGTGAACGGGTGTACTGACATTGAAGCCCTCCGCTGGTCAACACTGTGAACGGGTGTACTGACATTGAAGCCCTCCGCTGGTCTACACTGTGAACGGGTGTACTGACATTGAAGCCCTCCGCTGGTCTACACTGCGAACGGGTGCACTGACATTGAAGCCCTCCGCTTGTCTACACTGTGAATGGGTGTACTGACATTGAAGCCCTCCGCTGGTCTACACTGTGGATGGGTGTACTGACTTTGAAGCCCTCCGCTGGTCTACAGTGTGTGACTGGGTGTACTGACATTGAAGCCCTCCGCTGGTCAACACTGTGAATGGGTGTACTGACATTGAAGCCCTCAGCTGGTCTACACTGTGAACGGGTGTACTGACATTGAAGCCCTCCGCTGGTCAACACTGTGAACGGGTGTACTGACATTGAAACCCTCCGCTGGTCAACACTGTGAACGGGTGTACTGACATTGAAGCCCTCCGCTGGTCAACACTGTGAACGGGTGTACTGACATTGAAGCCCTCCGCTGGTCCACACTGTGTGAATGTGTGTACTGACATTGAAGCCCTCCGCTGGTCTACACTGTGTGAATGGGTGTACTGACATTGAAGCCCTCCGCTGGTCTACACTGTGAACGGGTGTACTGACATTGAAGCCCTCCGCTGGTTTACACTGTGAACGGGTGTACTGACATTGAAGCCCTCCGCTGGTCAAGACTGTGAACGGGTGTACTGACATTGAAGCCCTCCGCTGGTCAACACTCTGTGAACGGGTGTACTGACATTGAAGCCCTCCGCTGGTCAACACTGTGAACGGGTGTACTGACATTGAAGCCCTCCGCTGGTCTACACTGTGAACGGGTGTACTGACATTGAAGCCCTCCGCTGGTCTACACTGCGAACGGGTGTACTGACATTGAAGCCCTCCGCTTGTCTACACTGTGAATGGGTGTACTGACATTGAAGCCCTCCGCTGGTCTACATCTGGATGGGTGTACTGACATTGAAGCCCTCCGCTGGTCTACACTGTGTGACTGGGTGTACTGACATTGAAGCCCTCCGCTGGTCAACACTGTGAATGGGTGTACTGACATTGAAGCCGTCAGCTGGTCTACACTGTGAACGGGTGTACTGACATTGAAGCCCTCCGCTGGTCAACACTGTGAACAGGTGTACTGACATTGAAACCCTCCGCTGGTCAACACTGTGAACGGGTGTACTGACATTGAAGCCCTCCGCTGGTCTACACTGTGAACGGGTGTACTGACATTGAAGCCCTCCGCTGGTCTACACTGTGAATGGGTGTACTGACATTGAAGCCGTCCGCTGGTCTACACTGTGAACGGGTGTACTGACATTGAAGCCCTCAGCTGGTCTACACTGTGAACGGGTGTACTGACATTGAAGCCCTCCGCTGGTCAACACTGTGTGAATGGGTGTACTGACATTGAAGCCCTCCGCTGGACAACACTGTGAACGGGTGTACTGACATTGAAGCCCTCCGCTGGTCAACACTGTGAACGGGTGTACTGACATTGAAGCCCTCCGCTGGTCTACACTGTGTGATTGTGTGTACTGACATTGAAGCCCTCCGCTGGTCTACACTGTGTGAATGTGTGTACTGACATTGAATCCCACCGCTGGTCTACACTGTGAACGGGTGTACTGATATTGAAGCCCTCCGCTGGTCTACACTGTGAACGGGTGTACTGACATTGAAGCCCTCCGCTGGTCTACACTGTGAAAGTGTGTATTGACATTGAACCCCTCCGCTGGTCTACACTGTGAACGGGTGTACTGACATTGACGCCCTCCGCTGGTCTACACTGTGAATGGGTGTAGTGACATTGAAGTCGTCCGCTGGTCTACAATGTGAATGGGTGTACTGACATTGAAGCCCTCAGCTGGTCTACACTGTGAACGGGTGTACTGACATTGAAGCTCTCCGCTGGTCTACACTGTGAACGGGTGTACTGACATTGAAGCCCTCCGCTGGTCTACACTGTGAAAGGGTGTACTGACATTGAAGCCCTCCGCTGGTCTACACTGTGAACGGGTGTAGTGACATTGAAGCCCTCCGCTGGTCAACACTGTGAATGGGTGTACTGACATTGAAGCCCTCCGCTGGTCTACACTGTGAATGGTTGTACTTACATTGAAGCCCTCCGGTGGTCTACACTGTGTGAATGGGTGTACTGACATTGAAGCCCTCCGCTGATCTACACTGAGTGATTGCGTGTACTGACATTGAAGCCCTCCGCTGGTCAACACTGTGAATGGGTGTACTGACATTGAAGCCCTCCGCTGGACTACACTGTGATTGGGTGTACTGACATTGAAGCACTCCGCTGGTGAACACTGTGAACGGGTGTACTGACATTAAAGCCCTCTGCTGGTCTACACTGTGAATGGGTGTACTGACATTGAAGACCTCCGCTGGTCTACACTGTGAACGGGTGTACTGACATTGAAGCCCTCCGCTGGTCTACACTGTTAACGGGTGTACTGACATTGAAGCCCTCCGCTGGTTTACACTGTGAACGGGTGTACTGACATTGAAGCCCTCCGCTGGTCAACACTGTGAACGGGTGTACTGACATTGAAGCCCTCCGCTGGTCTACACTGTGAACGGGTGTACTGACATTGAAGCCCTCCGCTGGTCTACACTGCGAACGGGTGTACTGACATTGAAGCCCTCCGCTTGTCTACACTGTAAATGGGTGTACTGACATTGAAGCCCTCCGCTGGTCTACACTGTGTGACTGGGTGTACTGACATTGAAGCCCTCCGCTGGTCAACACTGTGAATGGGTGTACTGACATTGAAGCCCTCAGCTGGTCTACACTGTGAACGGGTGTACTGACATTGAAGCCCTCCGCTGGTCAACACTGTGAACGGGTGTACTGACATTGAAGCCCTCCGCTGGTCAACACCGTGAACGGGTGTACTGACATTGAAGCCCTCCGCTGGTCTACACTGTGAACGGGTGTACTGACATTGAAGCCCTCCGCTGGTCCACATTGTGAACGGGTGTACTGACATTGAAGCCCTCCGCTGGTCAACACTGTGTGAATGTGTGTACTGACATTGAAGCCCTCCGCTGGTCTACACTGTGTGAATGGGTGTACTGACATTGAAGCCCTCCGCTGGTCTACACTGTGAACGGGTGTACTGACATTGAAGCCCTCCGCTGGTTTACACTGTGAACGGGTGTACTGACATTGAAGCCCTCCGCTGGTCAACACTGTGAACGGGTGTACTGACATTGAAGCACTCCGCTGGTCAACACTCTGTGAACGGGTGTACTGACATTGAAGCCCTCCGCTGGTCAACACTGTGAACGGGTGTACTGACATTGAAGCCCTCCGCTGGTCTACACTGTGAACGGGTGTACTGACATTGAAGCCCTCCGCTGGTCTACACTGCGAACGGGTGTACTGACATTGAAGCCCTCCGCTTGTCTACACTGTGAATGGGTGTACTGACATTGAAGCCCTCCGCTGGTCTACACTCTGGATGGGTGTACTGACATTGAAGCCCTCCGCTGGTCTACACTGTGTGACTGGGTGTACTGACATTGAAGCCCTCCGCTGGTCAACACTGTGAATGGGTGTACTGACATTGAAGCCGTTAGCTGGTCTACACTGTGAACGGGTGTACTGACATTGAAGCCCTCCGCTGGTCAACACTGTGAACAGGTGTACTGACATTGAAACCCTCCGCTGGTCAACACTGTGAACGGGTGTACTGACATTGAAGCCCTCCGCTGGTCAACACTGTGTGAATGGGTGTACTGAGATTGAAGCCCTCCTCTGGTCAACACTGTGAACGGGTGTACTGACATTGAAGCCCTCCGCTGATCAACACTGTGAACGGGTGTAGTGACATTGACGCCCTCCGCTGGTCTACACTGTGTGAATGTGTGTACTGACATTGAAGCCCTCCGCTGGTCTACACTGTGTGAATGGGTGTACTGACATTGAAGCCCTCCGCTGGTCTACACTGTGAACGGGTGTACTGACATTGAAGCCCTCCGCTGGTTTACACTGTGAACGGGTGTACTGACATTGAAGCCCTCCGCTGGTCAACACTGTGAACGGGTGTACTGACATTGAAGCCCTCCGCTGGTCAACACTCTGTGAACGGGTGTACTGACATTGAAGCCCTCCGCTGGTCAACACTGTGAACGGGTGTACTGACATTGAAGCCCTCCGCTGGTCTACACTGTGAACGGGTGTACTGACATTGAAGCCCTCCGCTGGTCTACACTGCGAACGGGTGCACTGACATTGAAGCCCTCCGCTTGTCTACACTGTGAATGGGTGTACTGACATTGAAGCCCTCCGCTGGTCTACACTGTGGATGGGTGTACTGACTTTGAAGCCCTCCGCTGGTCTACAGTGTGTGACTGGATGTACTGACATTGAAGCCCTCCGCTGGTCAACACTGTGAATGGGTGTACTGACATTGAAGCCCTCAGCTGGTCTACACTGTGAACGGGTGTACTGACATTGAAGCCCTCCGCTGGTCAACACTGTGAACGGGTGTACTGACATTGAAACCCTCCGCTGGTCAACACTGTGAACGGGTGTACTGACATTGAAGCCCTCCGCTGGTCAACACTGTGAACGGGTGTACTGACATTGAAGCCCTCCGTTGGTCCACACTGTGTGAATGTGTGTACTGACATTGAAGCCCTCCGCTGGTCTACACTGTGTGAATGGGTGTACTGACATTGAAGCCCTCCGCTGGTCTACACTGTGAACGGGTGTACTGACATTGAAGCCCTCCGCTGGTTTACACTGTGAACGGGTGTACTGACATTGAAGCCCTCCGCTGGTCAACACTGTGAACGGGTGTACTGACATTGAAGCCCTCCGCTGGTCAACACTCTGTGAACGGGTGTACTGACATTGAAGCCCTCCGCTGGTCAACACTGTGAACGGGTGTACTGACATTGAAGCCCTCCGCTGGTCTACACTGTGAACGGGTGTACTGACATTGAAGCCCTCCGCTGGTCTACACTGCGAACGGGTGTACTGACATTGAAGCCCTCCGCTTGTCTACACTGTGAATGGGTGTACTGACATTGAAGCCCTCCGCTGGTCTACACTCTGGATGGGTGTACTGACATTGAAGCCCTCCGCTGGTCTACACTGTGTGACTGGGTGTACTGACATTGAAGCCCTCCGCTGGTCAACACTGTGAATGGGTGTACTGACATTGAAGCCGTCAGCTGGTCTACACTGTGAACGGGTGTACTGACATTGAAGCCCTCCGCTGGTCAACACTGTGAACAGGTGTACTGACATTGAAACCCTCCGCTGGTCAACACTGTGAACGGGTGTACTGACATTGAAGCCCTCCGCTGGTCTACACTGTGAACGGGTGTACTGACATTGAAGCCCTCCGCTGGTCTACACTGTGAATGGGTGTACTGACATTGAAGCCGTCCGCTGGTCTACACTGTGAACGGGTGTACTGACATTGAAGCCCTCAGCTGGTCTACACTGTGAACGGGTGTACTGACATTGAAGCCCTCCGCTGGTCAACACTGTGTGAATGGGTGTACTGACATTGAAGCCCTCCGCTGGACAACACTGTGAACGGGTGTACTGACATTGAAGCCCTCCGCTGGTCAACACTGTGAACGGGTGTACTGACATTGAAGCCCTCCGCTGGTCTACACTGTGTGAATGTGTGTAGTGACATTGAAGCCCTCCGCTGGTCTACACTGTGTGAATGTGTGTACTGACATTGAATCCCACCGCTGGTCTACACTGTGAACGGGTGTACTGATATTGAAGCCCTCCGCTGGTCTACACTGTGAACGGGTGTACTGACATTGAAGCCCTCCGCTGGTCTACACTGTGAAAGTGTGTATTGACATTGAACCCCTCCGCTGGTCTACACTGTGAACGGGTGTACTGACATTGACGCCCTCCGCTGGTCTACACTGTGAATGGGTGTAGTGACATTGAAGCCGTCCGCTGGTCTACAATGTGAACGGGTGTACTGACATTGAAGCCCTCAGCTGGTCTACACTGTGAACGGGTGTACTGACATTGAAGCTCTCCGCTGGTCTACACTGTGAACGGGTGTACTGACATTGAAGCCCTCCGCTGGTCTACACTGTGAAAGGGTGTACTGACATTGAAGCCCTCCGCTGGTCTACACTGTGAACGGGTGTAGTGACATTGAAGCCCTCCGCTGGTCAACACTGTGAATGGGTGTACTGACATTGAAGCCCTCCGCTGGTCTACACTGTGAATGGTTGTACTTACATTGAAGCCCTCCGGTGGTCTACACTGTGTGAATGGGTGTACTGACATTGAAGCCCTCCGCTGATCTACACTGAGTGATTGCGTGTACTGACAGTGAAGCCCTCCGCTGGTCAACACTGTGAATGGGTGTACTGACATTGAAGCCCTCCGCTGGTCTACACTGTGATTGGGTGTACTGACATTGAAGCACTCCGCTGGTGAACACTGTGAACGGGTGTACTGACATTAAAGCCCTCTGCTGGTCTACACTGTGAATGGGTGTACTGACATTGAAGACCTCCGCTGGTCTACACTGTGAACGGGTGTACTGACATTGAAGCCCTCCGCTGGTCTACACTGTTAACGGGTGTACTGACATTGAAGCCCTCCGCTGGTTTACACTGTGAACGGGTGTACTGACATTGAAGCCCTCCGCTGGTCAACACTGTGAACGGGTGTACTGACATTGAAGCCCTCCGCTGGTCTACACTGTGAACGGGTGTACTGACATTGAAGCCCTCCGCTGGTCTACACTGCGAACGGGTGTACTGACATTGAAGCCCTCCGCTTGTCTACACTGTAAATGGGTGTACTGACATTGAAGCCCTCCGCTGGTCTACACTGTGTGACTGGGTGTACTGACATTGAAGCCCTCCGCTGGTCAACACTGTGAATGGGTGTACTGACATTGAAGCCCTCAGCTGGTCTACACTGTGAACGGGTGTACTGACATTGAAGCCCTCCGCTGGTCAACACTGAGAACGGGTGTACTGACATTGAAGCCCTCCGCTGGTCAACACCGTGAACGGGTGTACTGACATTGAAGCCCTCCGCTGGTCTACACTGTGAACGGGTGTACTGACATTGAAGCCCTCCGCTGGTCCACATTGTGAACGGGTGTACTGACATTGAAGCCCTCCGCTGGTCAACACTGTGTGAATGGGTGTACTGACATTGAAGCCCTCCTCTGGTCAACTCTGTGAACGGGGGTACTGACATTGAAGCCCTCCGCTGATCAACACTGTGAACGGGTGTAGTGACATTGAAGCCCTCCGCTGTTCTACACTGTGTGAATGTGTGTACTGACATTGAAGCCCTCCGCTGGTCTACACTGTGTGAATGGGTGTACTGACATTGAAGCCCTCCGCTGGTCTACACTGTGAACGGGTGTACTGACATTGAAGCCCTCCGCTGGTTTACACTGTGAACGGGTGTACTGACATTGAAGCCCTCCGCTGGTCAACACTGTGAACGGGTGTACTGACATTGAAGCCCTCCGCTGGTCAACACTCTGTGAACGGGTGTACTGACATTGAAGCCCTCCGCTGGTCAACACTGTGAACGGGTGTACTGACATTGAAGCCGTCCGCTGGTCTACACTGTGAACGGGTGTACTGACATTGAAGCCCTCCGCTGGTCTACACTGCGAACGGGTGTACTGACATTGAAGCCCTCCGCTTGTCTACACTGTGAATGGGTGTACTGACATTGAAGCCCTCCGCTGGTCTACACTGTGGATGGGTGTACTGACTTTGAAGCCCTCCGCTGGTCTACAGTGTGTGACTGGGTGTACTGACATTGAAGCCCTCCGCTGGTCAACACTGTGAATGGGTGTACTGACATTGAAGCCCTCAGCTGGTCTACACTGTGAACGGGTGTACTGACATTGAAGCCCTCCGCTGGTCAACACTGTGAACGGGTGTACTGACATTGAAACCCTCCGCTGGTCAACACTGTGAACGGGTGTACTGACATTGAAGCCCTCCGCTGGTCAACACTGTGAACGGGTGTACTGACATTGAAGCCCTCCGCTGGTCCACACTGTGTGAATGTGTGTACTGACATTGAAGCCCTCCGCTGGTCTACACTGTATGAATGGGTGTACTGACATTGAAGCCCTCCGCTGGTCTACACTGTGAACGGGTGTACTGACATTGAAGCCCTCCTCTGGTTTACACTGTGAACGGGTGTACTGACATTGAAGCCCTCCGCTGGTCAACACTGTGAACGGGTGTACTGACATTGAAGCCCTCCGCTGGTCAACACTCTGTGAACGGGTGTACTGACATTGAAGCCCTCCGCTGGTCAACACTGTGAACGGGTGTACTGACATTGAAGCCCTCCGCTGGTCTACACTGTGAACGGGTGTACTGACATTGAAGCCCTCCGCTGGTCTACACTGCGAACGGGTGTACTGACATTGAAGCCCTCCGCTTGTCTACACTGTGAATGGGTGTACTGACATTGAAGCCCTCCGCTGGTCTACACTCTGGATGGGTGTACTGACATTGAAGCCCTCCGCTGGTCTACACTGTGTGACTGGGTGTACTGACATTGAAGCCCTCCGCTGGTCAACACTGTGAATGGGTGTACTGACATTGAAGCCGTCAGCTGGTCTACACTGTGAACGGGTGTACTGACATTGAAGCCCTCCGCTGGTCAACACTGTGAACGGGTGTACTGACATTGAAACCCTCCGCTGGTCAACACTGTGAACGGGTGTACTGACATTGAAGCCCTCCGCTGGTCTACACTGTGAACGGGTGTACTGACATTGAAGCCCTCCGCTGGTCTACACTGTGAATGGGTGTACTGACATTGAAGCCGTCCGCTGGTCTACACTGTGAACGGGTGTACTGACATTGAAGCCCTCAGCTGGTCTACACTGTGAACGGGTGTACTGACATTCAAGCCCTCCGCTGGTCAACACTGTGTGAATGGGTGTACTGACATTGAAGCCCTCCGCTGGACAACACTGTGAACGCGTGTACTGACATTGAAGCCCTCCGCTGGTCAACACTGTGAACGGGTGTACTGACATTGAAGCCCTCCGCTGGTCTACACTGTGTGAATGTGTGTACTGACATTGAAGCCCTCCGCTGGTC
This sequence comes from Hypanus sabinus, assembly GCF_030144855.1. NCBI lineage: Eukaryota > Metazoa > Chordata > Chondrichthyes > Myliobatiformes > Dasyatidae > Hypanus > Hypanus sabinus. Next base: position 269,081 of record NW_026779017.1, read on the forward strand.
TACACTGTGTGAATGCGTGTACTGACATTGAATCCCACCGCTGGTCTACACTGTTAACGGGTGTACTGACATTGAAGCCCTCCGCTGGTTTACACTGTGAACGGGTGTACTGACATTGAAGCCCTCCGCTGGTCAACACTGTGAACGGGTGTACTGACATTGAAGCCCTCCGCTGGTCAACACTCTGTGAACGGGTGTACTGACATTGAAGCCCTCCGCTGGTCAACACTGTGAACGGGTGTACTGACATTGAAGCCCTCCGCTGGTCTACACTGTGAACGGGTGTACTGACATTGAAGCCCTCCGCTGGTCTACACTGCGAACGGGTGTACTGACATTGAAGCCCTCCGCTTGTCTACACTGTAAATGGGTGTACTGACATTGAAGCCCTCCGCTGGTCTACACTGTGTGACTGGGTGTACTGACATTGAAGCCCTCCGCTGGTCAACACTGTGAATGGGTGTACTGACATTGAAGCCCTCAGCTGGTCTACACTGAGAACGGGTGTACTGACATTGAAGCCCTCCGCTGGTCAACACTGTGAACGGGTGTACTGACATTGAAGCCCTCCGCTGGTCAACACCGTGAACGGGTGTACTGACATTGAAGCCCTCCGCTGGTCTACACTGTGAACGGGTGTACTGACATTGAAGCCCTCCGCTGGTTTACACTGTGAACGGGTGTACTGACATTGAAGCCCTCCGCTGGTCAACACTGTGAACGGGTGTACTGACATTGAAGCCCTCCGCTGGTCTACACTGTGAACGGGTGTACTGACATTGAAGCCCTCCGCTGGTCTACACTGCGAACGGGTGTACTGACATTGAAGCCCTCCGCTTGTCTACACTGTAAATGGGTGTACTGACATTGAAGCCCTCCGCTGGTCTACACTGTGTGACTGGGTGTACTGACATTGAAGCCCTCCGCTGGTCAACACTGTGAATGGGTGTACTGACATTGAAGCCCTCAGCTGGTCTACACTGTGAACGGGTGTACTGACATTGAAGCCCTCCGCTGGTCAACACTGAGAACGGGTGTACTGACATTGAAGCCCTCCGCTGGTCAACACCGTGAACGGGTGTACTGACATTGAAGCCCTCCGCTGGTCTACACTGTGAACGGGTGTACTGACATTGAAGCCCTCCGCTGGTCCACATTGTGAACGGGTGTACTGACATTGAAGCCCTCCGCTGGTCAACACTGTGTGAATGGGTGTACTGACATTGAAGCCCTCCTCTGGTCAACTCTGTGAACGGGGGTACTGACATTGAAGCCCTCCGCTGATCAACACTGTGAACGGGTGTAGTGACATTGAAGCCCTCCGCTGTTCTACACTGTGTGAATGTGTGTACTGACATTGAAGCCCTCCGCTGGTCTACACTGTGTGAATGGGTGTACTGACATTGAAGCCCTCCGCTGGTCTACACTGTGAACGGGTGTACTGACATTGAAGCCCTCCGCTGGTTTACACTGTGAACGGGTGTACTGACATTGAAGCCCTCCGCTGGTCAACACTGTGAACGGGTGTACTGACATTGAAGCCCTCCGCTGGTCAACACTCTGTGAACGGGTGTACTGACATTGAAGCCCTCCGCTGGTCAACACTGTGAACGGGTGTACTGACATTGAAGCCCTCCGCTGGTCTACACTGTGAACGGGTGTACTGACATTGAAGCCCTCCGCTGGTCTACACTGCGAACGGGTGTACTGACATTGAAGCCCTCCGCTTGTCTACACTGTGAATGGGTGTACTGACATTGAAGCCCTCCGCTGGTCTACACTGTGGATGGGTGTACTGACTTTGAAGCCCTCCGCTGGTCTACAGTGTGTGACTGGGTGTACTGACATTGAAGCCCTCCGCTGGTCAACACTGTGAATGGGTGTACTGACATTGAAGCCCTCAGCTGGTCTACACTGTGAACGGGTGTACTGACATTGAAGCCCTCCGCTGGTCAACACTGTGAACGGGTGTACTGACATTGAAACCCTCCGCTGGTCAACACTGTGAACGGGTGTACTGACATTGAAGCCCTCCGCTGGTCAACACTGTGAACGGGTGTACTGACATTGAAGCCCTCCGCTGGTCCACACTGTGTGAATGTGTGTACTGACATTGAAGCCCTCCGCTGGTCTACACTGTATGAATGGGTGTACTGACATTGAAGCCCTCCGCTGGTCTACACTGTGAACGGGTGTACTGACATTGAAGCCCTCCTCTGGTTTACACTGTGAACGGGTGTACTGACATTGAAGCCCTCCGCTGGTCAACACTGTGAACGGGTGTACTGACATTGAAGCCCTCCGCTGGTCAACACTCTGTGAACGGGTGTACTGACATTGAAGCCCTCCGCTGGTCAACACTGTGAACGGGTGTACTGACATTGAAGCCCTCCGCTGGTCTACACTGTGAACGGGTGTACTGACATTGAAGCCCTCCGCTGGTCTACACTGCGAACGGGTGTACTGACATTGAAGCCCTCCGCTTGTCTACACTGTGAATGGGTGTACTGACATTGAAGCCCTCCGCTGGTCTACACTCTGGATGGGTGTACTGACATTGAAGCCCTCCGCTGGTCTAAACTGTGTGACTGGGTGTACTGACATTGAAGCCCTCCGCTGGTCAACACTGTGAATGGGTGTACTGACATTGAAGCCGTCAGCTGGTCTACACTGTGAACGGGTGTACTGACATTGAAGCCCTCCGCTGGTCAACACTGTGAACGGGTGTACTGACATTGAAACCCTCCGCTGGTCAACACTGTGAACGGGTGTACTGACATTGAAGCCCTCCGCTGGTCTACACTGTGAACGGGTGTACTGACATTGAAGCCCTCCGCTGGTCTACACTGTGAATGGGTGTACTGACATTGAAGCCGTCCGCTGGTCTACACTGTGAACGGGTGTACTGACATTGAAGACCTCAGCTGGTCTACACTGTGAACGGGTGTACTGACATTCAAGCCCTCCGCTGGTCAACACTGTGTGAATGGGTGTACTGACATTGAAGCCCTCCGCTGGACAACACTGTGAACGCGTGTACTGACATTGAAGCCCTCCGCTGGTCAACACTGTGAACGGGTGTACTGACATTGAAGCCCTCCGCTGGTCTACACTGTGTGAATGTGTGTACTGACATTGAAGCCCTCCGCTGGTCTACACTGTGTGAATGCGTGTACTGACATTGAATCCCACCGCTGGTCTACACTGTTAACGGGTGTACTGACATTGAAGCCCTCCGCTGGTTTACACTGTGAACGGGTGTACTGACATTGAAGCCCTCCGCTGGTCAACACTGTGAACGGGTGTACTGACATTGAAGCCCTCCGCTGGTCAACACTCTGTGAACGGGTGTACTGACATTGAAGCCCTCCGCTGGTCAACACTGTGAACGGGTGTACTGACATTGAAGCCCTCCGCTGGTCTACACTGTGAACGGGTGTACTGACATTGAAGCCCTCCGCTGGTCTACACTGCGAACGGGTGTACTGACATTGAAGCCCTCCGCTTGTCTACACTGTAAATGGGTGTACTGACATTGAAGCCCTCCGCTGGTCTACACTGTGTGACTGGGTGTACTGACATTGAAGCCCTCCGCTGGTCAACACTGTGAATGGGTGTACTGACATTGAAGCCCTCAGCTGGTCTACACTGTGAACGGGTGTACTGACATTTAAGCCCTCCGCTGGTCAACACTGTGAACGGGTGTACTGACATTGAAGCCCTCCGCTGGTCAACACCGTGAACGGGTGTACTGACATTGAAGCCCTCCGCTGGTCTACACTGTGAACGGGTGTACTGACATTGAAGCCCTCCGCTGGTCCACACTGTGAACGGGTGTACTGACATTGAAGCCCTCCGCTGGTCAACACTGTGTGAATGGGTGTACTGACATTGAAGCCCTCCTCTGGTCAACTCTGTGAACGGGGGTACTGACATTGAAGCCCTCCGCTGGTCTACACTGTGTGAATGTGTGTACTGACATTGAAGCCCTCCGCTGGTCTACACTGTGTGAATGGGTGTACTGACATTGAAGCCCTCCGCTGGTCTACACTGTGAACGGGTGTACTGACATTGAAGCCCTCCGCTGGTTTACACTGTGAACGGGTGTACTGACATTGAAGCCCTCCGCTGGTCAACACTGTGAACGGGTGTACTGACATTGAAGCCCTCCGCTGGTCAACACTCTGTGAACGGGTGTACTGACATTGAAGCCCTCCGCTGGTCAACACTGTGAACGGGTGTACTGACATTGAAGCCCTCCGCTGGTCTACACTGTGAACGGGTGTACTGACATTGAAGCCCTCCGCTGGTCTACACTGCGAACGGGTGTACTGACATTGAAGCCCTCCGCTTGTCTACACTATGAATGGGTGTACTGACATTGAAGCCCTCCGCTGGTCTACACTGTGGATGGGTGTACTGACTTTGAAGCCCTCCGCTGGTCTACAGTGTGTGACTGGGTGTACTGACATTGAAGCCCTCCGCTGGTCAACACTGTGAATGGGTGTACTGACATTGAAGCCCTCAGCTGGTCTACACTGTGAACGGGTGTACTGACATTGAAGCCCTCCGCTGGTCAACACTGTGAACGGGTGTACTGACATTGAAACCCTCCGCTGGTCAACACTGTGAACGGGTGTACTGACATTGAAGCCCTCCGCTGGTCAACACTGTGAACGGGTGTACTGACATTGAAGCCCTCCGCTGGTCCACACTGTGTGAATGTGTGTACTGACATTGAAGCCCTCCGCTGGTCTACACTGTATGAATGGGTGTACTGACATTGAAGCCCTCCGCTGGTCTACACTGTGAACGGGTGTACTGACATTGAAGCCCTCCTCTGGTTTACACTGTGAACGGGTGTACTGACATTGAAGCCCTCCGCTGGTCAACACTGTGAACGGGTGTACTGACATTGAAGCCCTCCGCTGGTCAACACTGTGAACGGGTGTACAGACATTGAAGCCCTCCGCTGGTCTACACTGTGAACGGGTGTACTGACATTGAAGCCCTCCGCTGGTCTACACTGCGAACGGGTGTACTGACATTGAAGCCCTCCGCTTGTCTACACTGTGAATGGGTGTACTGACATTGAAGCCCTCCGCTGGTCTACACTCTGGATGGGTGTACTGACATTGAAGCCCTCCGCTGGTCTACACTGTGTGACTGGGTGTACTGACATTGAAGCCCTCCGCTGGTCTACACTGTGAACGGGTGTACTGACATTGAAGCCCTCCGCTGGTCAACACTGTGAACGGGTGTACTGACATTGAAACCCTCCGCTGGTCAACACTGTGAACGGGTGTACTGACATTGAAGCCCTCCGCTGGTCTACACTGTGAACGGGTGTACTGACATTGAAGCCCTCCGCTGGTCTACACTGTGAATGGTTGTACTGACATTGAAGCCGTCCGCTGGTCTACACTGTGAACGGGTGCACTGACATTGAAGCCCTCAGCTGGTCTACACTGTGAACGGGTGTACTGACATTCAAGCCCTCCGCTGGTCAACACTGTGTGAATGGGTGTACTGACATTGAAGCCCTCCGCTGGACAACACTGTGAACGGGTGTACTGACATTGAAGCCCTCCGCTGGTCAACACTGTGAACGGGTGTACTGACATTGAAGCCCTCCGCTGGTCTACACTGTGTGAATGTGTGTACTGACATTGAAGCCCTCCGCTGGTCTACACTGTGTGAATGCGTGTACTGACATTGAATCCCACCGCTGGTCTACACTGTGAATGGGTGTACTGACATTGAAGCCCTCCGCTGGTCAACACTGTGAACGGGTGTACTGACATTGAAGCCCTCCGCTGGTCTACACTGTGTGAATGGGTGTACTGACATTGATGCCCTCCGCTGGTCTACACTGTGAACGGGTGTACTGACATTGAAGCTCTCCGCTGGTCTACACTGTGAACGGGTGTACTGACATTGAAGCCCTCCGCTGGTCTACACTGTGAACGGGTGTACTGACATTGAAGCCCTCCGCTGGTCTACACTGTGAACGGGTGTACTGACATTGAAGCCCTCCGCTGGTCTACACTGTGAACGGGTGTACTGACATTGAAGACCTCCGCTGGTCAACACTGTGAATGGGTGTACTGACATTGAAGCCCTCCGCTGGTCAACACTGTGAACGGGTGTACTGACATTGAAGCCCTCCGCTGGTCTACACTGTGAATGGGTGTACTTACATTGAAGCCCTCCGCTGGTCTACACTGTGTGAATGGGTGTACTGACATTGAAGCCCTCCGCTGGTCAACACTGTGAATGGGTGTACTGACATTGAAGCCCTCGGCTGGTCTACACTGTGAATGGGTGTACTGACATTGAAGCACTCCGCTGGTCAACACTGTGAACGGGTGTACTGACATTAAAGCCCTCTGCTGGTCTACACTGTGAATGGGTGTACTGACATTGAAGCCCTCCGCTGGTCTACACTGTGAACGGGTGTACTGACATTGAAGCCCTCCGCTGGTCTACACTGTGAACGGGTGTACTGACATTGAAGCCCTCCGCTGGTTTACACTGTGAACGGGTGTACTGACATTGAAGCCCTCCGCTGGTCAACACTGTGAACGGGTGTACTGACATTGAAGCCCTCCGCTGGTCAACACTCTGTGAACGGGTGTACTGACATTGAAGCCCTCCGCTGGTCAACACTGCGAACGGGTGTACTGACATTGAAGCCCTCCGCTGGTCTACACTGTGAACGGGTGTACTGACATTGAAGCCCTCCGCTGGTCTACACTGCCAACGGGTGTACTGACATTGAAGCCCTCCGCTTGTTTACACTGTGAATGGGTGTACTGACATTGAAGCCGTCCGCTGGTTTACACTGTGAACGGGTGTACTGACATTGAAGCCCTCAGTTGGTCTACACTGTGAACGGGTGTACTGACATTGAAGCCCTCCGCTGGTCAACACTGTGTGAATGGGTGTACTGACATTGAAGCCCTCCGCTGGTCAAAACTGTGAACGGGTGTACTGACATTGAAGCCCTCCGCTGGTCTACACTGTGAACGGGTGTACTGACATTGAAGCCCTCCGCTGGTCTACACTGTGAATGGGTGTACTGACATTGAAGCCCTCCGCTGGTCTACACTGTGTGAATGTGTGTACTGACATTGAAGCCCTCCGCTGGTCTACACTGTGTGAATGGGTGTACTGACATTGAAGCCCACCGCTGGTCTACACTGTGAACGGGTCTACTGATATTGAAGCCCTCCGCTGGTCAACACTGTGAACGTGTGTACTGACATTGAAGCCCTCCGCTGGACTACACTGTGAACGGGTGTACTGATATTGAAGCCCCCCGCTGGTCTACACTGTGAACGGGTGTACTGACATTGAAGCCCTCCGCTGGTCTACACTGTGAACGCGTGTACTGACATTGAAGCCCTCCGCTGGTCTACAATGTGAACGGGTGTACTGACATTGAAGCCCTCTGCTGGTCTGCACTTTGAACGGGTGTACTGACATTGAAGCCCTCCGCTGGTCTACACTGTGAACGGGTGTACTGACATTGAAGCCCTCCGCTGGTCTACACTGTGAATGGGTGTACTGACATTGAAGTCGTCCGCTGGTCTACACTGTGAACGGGTGTACTGACATTGAAGCCCTCAGCTGGTCTACACTGTGAACGGGTGTACTGACATTGAAGCCCTCCGCTGGTCAACACTGTGTGAATGGGTGTACTGACATTGAAGCCCTCCGCTGGTCAAATCTGTGAACGGGTGTACTGACATTGAAGCCCTCCGCTGGTCAACACTGTGAACGGGTGTACTGACATTGAAGCCCTCCGCTGGTCAATACTGTGAACGGGTGTACTGACATTGAAGCCCTCCGCTGGTCTACACTGTGTGAATGTGTGTACTGACATTGAAGCCCTCCGCTGGTCTACACTGTGTGAATGGGTGTACTGACATTGAAGCCCACCGCTGGTCTACACTGTGAACGGGTGTACTGATATTGAAGCCCTCCGCTGGTCAACACTGTGAACGTGTGTACTGACATTGAAGCCCTCCGCTGGTCTACACTGTGAACGGGTGTACTGATATTGAAGCCCCCCGCTGGTCTACACTGTGAACGGGTGTACTGACATTGAAGCCCTCCGCTGGTCTACACTGTGAACGCGTGTACTGACATTGAAGCCCTCCGCTGGTCTACAATGTGAACGGGTGTACTGACATTGAAGCCCTCTGCTGGTCTGCACTTTGAACGGGTGTACTGACATTGAAGCCCTCCGCTGGTCTACACTGTGAATGGGTGTACTGACATTGAAGCCCTCCGCTGGTCTACACTGTGAACGGGTGTACTGACATTGAAGCCCTCTGCTGGTCTACACTCTGTGAACGTGTGTACTGACATTGAAGCCCTCTGCTGGTCTACACTGTGTGAACGGGTGTACTGACATTGAAGCCCTCCGCTGGTCTACACTGTGAACGGGTGTACTGACATTGAAGCCCTCCGCTGGTCAACAATGTGTGAACGGGTGTACTGACATTGAAGCCCTCCGCTGGTCTACACTGTGAATGGGTGTACTGACATTGAAGCCCTCCGCTGGTCTACACTGTGAACGGGTGTACTGACATTGAAGCCCTCCGCTGGTCTACACTGTGAATGGGTGTACTGACATTGAAGATCTCCGCTGGTCTACACTGTGTGAATGGGTGTACTGACATTGAAGCCCTCCGCTGGTCTACACTGTGTGAATGTGTGTACTGACATTGAAGCCCTCCGCTGGTCTACACTGTGTGAATGCGTGTACTGACATTGAATCCCACCGCTGGTCTACACTGTGAATGGGTGTACTGACATTGAAGCCCTCCGCTGGTCAACACTGTGAACGGGTGTACTGACATTGAAGCCCTCCGCTGGTCTACACTGTGTGAATGGGTGTACTGACATTGAAGCCCTCCGCTGGTCTACACTGTGAACGGGTGTACTGACATTGAAGCTCTCCGCTGGTCTACACTGTGAACGGGTGTACTGACATTGAAGCCCTCCGCTGGTCTACACTGTGAACGGGTGTACTGACATTGAAGCCCTCCGCTGGTCTACACTGTGAACGGGTGTACTGACATTGAAGCCCTCCGCTGGTCTACACTGTGAACGGGTGTACTGACATTGAAGACCTCCGCTGGTCAACACTTTGAATGGGTGTACTGACATTGAAGCCCTCCGCTGGTCAACACTGTGAACGGGTGTACTGACATTGAAGCCCTCCGCTGGTCTACACTGTGAATGGGTGTACTTACATTGAAGCCCTCCGCTGGTCTACACTGTGTGAATGGGTGTACTGACATTGAAGCCCTCCGCTGGTCAACACTGTGAATGGGTGTACTGACATTGAAGCCCTCGGCTGGTCTACACTGTGAATGGGTGTACTGACATTGAAGCACTCCGCTGGTCAACACTGTGAACGGGTGTACTGACATTAAAGCCCTCTGCTGGTCTACACTGTGAATGGGTGTACTGACATTGAAGCCCTCCGCTGGTCTACACTGTGAACGGGTGTACTGACATTGAAGCCCTCCGCTGGTCTACACTGTGAACGGGTGTACTGACATTGAAGCCCTCCGCTGGTTTACACTGTGAACGGGTGTACTGACATTGAAGCCCTCCGCTGGTCAACACTGTGAACGGGTGTACTGACATTGAAGCCCTCCGCTGGTCAACACTCTGTGAACGGGTGTACTGACATTGAAGCCCTCCGCTGGTCAACACTGCGAACGGGTGTACTGACATTGAAGCCCTCCGCTGGTCTACACTGTGAACGGGTGTACTGACATTGAAGCCCTCCGCTGGTGTACACTGCCAACGGGTGTACTGACATTGAAGCCCTCCGCTTGTTTACACTGTGAATGGGTGTACTGACATTGAAGCCGTCCGCTGGTCTACACTGCGAACGGGTGTACTGACATTGAAGCCCTCAGTTGGTCTACACTGTGAACGGGTGTACTGACATTGAAGCCCTCCGCTGGTCAACACTGTGTGAATGGGTGTACTGACATTGAAGCCCTCCGCTGGTCAAAACTGTGAACGGGTGTACTGACATTGAAGCCCTCCGCTGGTCTACACTGTGAACGGGTGTACTGAGATTGAAGCCCTCCGCTGGTCTACACTGTGAATGGGTGTACTGACATTGAAGCCCTCCGCTGGTCTACACTGTGTGAATGTGTGTACTGACATTGAAGCCCTCCGCTGGTCTACACTGTGTGAATGGGTGTACTGACATTGAAGCCCACCGCTGGTCTACACTGTGAACGGGTCTACTGATATTGAAGCCCTCCGCTGGTCAACACTGTGAACGTGTGTACTGACATTGAAGCCCTCCGCTGGTCTACACTGTGAACGGGTGTACTGATATTGAAGCCCCCCGCTGGTCTACACTGTGAACGGGTGTACTGACATTGAAGCCCTCCGCTGGTCTACACTGTGAACGCGTGTACTGACATTGAAGCCCTCCGCTGGTCTACACTGTGAACGGGTGTACTGACATTGAAGCCCTCCGCTGGTCTACACTGTGAACGGGTGTACTGACATTGAAGCCCTCCGCTGGTCTACACTGTGAACGGGTGTACTGACATTGAAGACCTCCGCTGGTCAACACTGTGAATGGGTGTACTGACATTGAAGCCCTCCGCTGGTCAACACTGTGAACGGGTGTACTGACATTGAAGCCCTCCGCTGGTCTACACTGTGAATGGGTGTACTTACATTGAAGCCCTCCGCTGGTCTACACTGTGTGAATGGGTGTACTGACATTGAAGCCCTCCGCTGGTCAACACTGTGAATGGGTGTACTGACATTGAAGCCCTCGGCTGGTCTACACTGTGAATGGGTGTACTGACATTGAAGCACTCCGCTGGTCAACACTGTGAACGGGTGTACTGACATTAAAGCCCTCTGCTGGTCTACACTGTGAATGGGTGTACTGACATTGAAGCCCTCCGCTGGTCTACACTGTGAACGGGTGTACTGACATTGAAGCCCTCCGCTGGTCTACACTGTGAACGGGTGTACTGACATTGAAGCCCTCCGCTGGTTTACACTGTGAACGGGTGTACTGACATTGAAGCCCTCCGCTGGTCAACACTGTGAACGGGTGTACTGACATTGAAGCCCTCCGCTGGTCAACACTCTGTGAACGGGTGTACTGACATTGAAGCCCTCCGCTGGTCAACACTGCGAACGGCTGTACTGACATTGAAGCCCTCCGCTGGTCTACACTGTGAACGGGTGTACTGACATTGAAGCCCTCCGCTGGTCTACACTGCCAACGGGTGTACTGACATTGAAGCCCTCCGCTTGTTTACACTGTGAATGGGTGTACTGACATTGAAGCCGTCCGCTGGTCTACACTGCGAACGGGTGTACTGACATTGAAGCCCTCAGTTGGTCTACACTGTGAACGGGTGTACTGACATTGAAGCCCTCCGCTGGTCAACACTGTGTGAATGGGTGTACTGACATTGAAGCCCTCCGCTGGTCAAAACTGTGAACGGGTGTACTGACATTGAAGCCCTCCGCTGGTCTACACTGTGAACGGGTGTACTGACATTGAAGCCCTCCGCTGGTCTACACTGTGAATGGGTGTACTGACATTGAAGCCCTCCGCTGGTCTACACTGTGTGAATGTGTGTACTGACATTGAAGCCCTCCGCTGGTCTACACTGTGTGAATGGGTGTACTGACATTGAAGCCCACCGCTGGTCTACACTGTGAACGGGTCTACTGATATTGAAGCCCTCCGCTGGTCAACACTGTGAACGTGTGTACTGACATTGAAGCCCTCCGCTGGTCTACACTGTGAACGGGTGTACTGATATTGAAGACCCCCGCTGGTCTACACTGTGAACGGGTGTACTGACATTGAAGCCCTCCGCTGGTCTACACTGTGAACGCGTGTACTGACATTGAAGCCCTCCGCTGGTCTACAATGTGAACGGGTGTACTGACATTGAAGCCCTCTGCTGGTCTGCACTTTGAACGGGTGTACTGACATTGAAGCCCTCCGCTGGTCTACACTGTGAACGGGTGTACTGACATTGAAGCCCTCCGCTGGTCTACACTGTGAATGGGTGTACTGACATTGAAGTCGTCCGCTGGTCTACACTGTGAACGGGTGTACTGACATTGAAGCCCTCAGCTGGTCTACACTGTGAACGGGTGTACTGACATTGAAGCCCTCCGCTGGTCAACACTATGTGAATGGGTGTACTGACATTGAAGCCCTCCGCTGGTCAAATCTGTGAACGGGTGTACTGACATTGAAGCCCTCCGCTGGTCAACACTGTGAACGGGTGTACTGACATTGAAGCCCTCCGCTGGTCAACACTGTGAACGGGTGTACTGACATTGAAGCCCTCCGCTGGTCTACACTGTGTGAATGTGTGTACTGACATTGAAGCCCTCCGCTGGTCTACACTGTGTGAATGGGTGTACTGACATTGAAGCCCACCGCTGGTCTACACTGTGAACGGGTGTACTGATATTGAAGCCCTCCGCTGGTCAACACTGTGAACGTGTGTACTGACATTGAAGCCCTCCGCTGGTCTACACTGTGAACGGGTGTACTGATATTGAAGCCCCCCGCTGGTCTACACTGTGAACGGGTGTACTGACATTGAAGCCCTCCGCTGGTCTACACTGTGAACGCGTGTACTGACATTGAAGCCCTCCGCTGGTCTACAATGTGAACGGGTGTACTGACATTGAAGCCCTCTGCTGGTCTGCACTTTGAACGGGTGTACTGACATTGAAGCCCTCCGCTGGTCTACACTGTGAATGGGTGTACTGACATTGAAGCCCTCCGCTGGTCTACACTGTGAACGGGTGTACTGACATTGAAGCCCTCTGCTGGTCTACACTGTGTGAACGTGTGTACTGACATTGAAGCCCTCTGCTGGTCTACACTGTGTGAACGGGTGTACTGACATTGAAGCCCTCCGCTGGTCTACACTGTGAACGGGTGTACTGACATTGAAGCCCTCCGCTGGTCAACAATGTGTGAACGGGTGTACTGACATTGAAGCCCTCCGCTGGTCTACACTGTGAATGGGTGTACTGACATTGAAGCCCTCCGCTGGTCTACACTGTGAACGGGTGTACTGACATTGAAGCCCTCCGCTGGTCTACACTGTGAATGGGTGTACTGACATTGAAGATCTCCGCTGGTCTACACTGTGTGAATGGGTGTACTGACATTGATGCCCTCCGCTGGTCTACACTGTGTGAATGGGTGTACTGACATTGAAGCCCCCCGCTGATCTACACTGTGAACGGGTGTACTGACATTGAAGCCATCCGCTGGTCTACACTGTGAACGGGTGTACTGACATTGAAGCCCTCCGCTGGTCTACACTCTGAATGGGTGTACTGACATTGAAGCTCTCCGCTGGTCTACACTGTGAATGGGTGTACTGACATTGAAGCCCTCAGCTGGTCTACACTGTGAACGGGTGTACTGACATTGAAGCCCTCCGCTGGTCAACACTGTGAACGGGTGTACTGACATTAAAGCCCTCCGCTGGTCTACACTGTGAACGGGTGTACTGACAATGAAGCCCTCCGCTGTTCTACACTGTGAACGGGTGTACTGACATTGAAGCCCTCCGCTGGTCTACACTGTGAACGGGTGTACTGACATTGAAGCCCTCAGCTGATCTACACTGTGAACGGGTGTACTGACATTGAAGCCCTCCGCTGGTCTACACTGTGAACGGGTGTACTGACATTGAAGCCCTCCGCTGGTCAACACTGTGTGAATGGGTGTACTGACATTGAAGCCCTCCGCTGGTCAACACTGTGAACGGGTGTACTGACATTGAAGCCTTCCGCTGGTCTACACTGTGAATGGGTGTACTGACATTGAAGCCCTCCGTTGGTCTACACTGCGAACGGGTGTACTGACATTGAAGCCCTCCGCTGGTCAACACTCTGTGAATGGGTGTACTGACATTGAAGCCCTCCGCTGGTCTACAATGTGTGAATGCGTGTACTGACATTGAAGCCCTCCGCTGGTCTACACTGTGAACGGGTGTACTGACATTGAAGCCCTCCGCTGGTCAACACTGTGTGAATGGGTGTACTGACATTGAAGCACAACGCTGGACTACACTGTGAACGGGTGTACTGATATTGAAGCCCTCCGCTGGTCAACACTGTGAACGGGTGTACGGACATTGAAGCCCAACGCTGGACTACACTGTGAACGGGTGTACTGACATTGAAGCCCTCCGCTGGTCAACACTGTGAACGGGTGTACTGACATTGAAGCCCTCCGCTGGTCAACACTGTGAACGGGTGTACTGACATTGAAGCCCTCCGCTGGTCAACACTGTGAACGGGTGTACTGACATTGAAGCCCTCCGCTGGACTACACTGTGAACGGGTGTACTGACATTGAAGCCCTCCGCTGGTCAACACTGCGAACGGGTGTACTGACATTGAAGCCCTCCGCTGGACTACACTGTGAACGGGTGTACTGACATTGAAGCCCTCCGCTGGTCAACACTGTGAACGGGTGTACTGACATTGAAGCCCTCCGCTGGTCTACACTGTGAACGGGTGTACTGACATTGAAGCCCTCCTCTGGTCTACACTGTGAACGGGTGTACTGACATTGAAGCCCTCCGCTGGTCTACACTGTGAACGGGTGTACTGACATTGAAGCTCTCTGCTGGTCTACACTGTGAATGGGTGTACTGACATTGAGCCCTCCGCTGATCAACACTGTGAATGGGTGTACTGACATTGAAGCCCTCCGCTGGTCTACACTGTGAACGGGTGTACTGACATTGAAGCCCTCCGCTGGTCTACACTGTGAACGGGTATACTGACATTGAAGCCCTCCGCTGGTCAACACTGTGAATGGGTGTACTGACATTGAAGCCCTCCGCTGGTCTACACTGTGAATGGGTGTACTGACATTGAAGCCCTCCGCTGGTCTACACTGTGTGAATGGGTGTACTGACATTGAAGCCATCCGCTGATCTACACTGTGTGAATGGGTGTACTGACATTGAAGCCCTCCGCTGGTCAACACTGTGAATGGGTGTACTGACATTGAAGCCCTCCGCTGGTCTACACTGTGAATGGGTGTACTGACATTGAAGCCCTCCGCTGGTCAACACTGTGAACGGGTGTACTGACATTAAAGCCCTCCGCTGGTATACACTGTGAATGGGTGTACTGACATTGAAGCCCTCCGCTGGTCTACACTGTGAACGGATGTACTGACATTGAAGCCCTCCGCTGGTTTACACTGTGAACGGGTGTACTGACATTGAAGCCCTCCGCTGGTCTACACTGTGAATGGGTGTACTGACATTGAAGCCCTCCGCTGGTCAACACTCTGTGAATGGGTGTACTGACATTGAAGCCCTCCGCTGGTCAACACTGTGAACGGGTGTACTGATATTGAAGCCCTCCGCTGGTCTACACTGATAATGGGTGTACTGACATTGAAGCTCCCGTTGGTCTACACTGCGAACGGGTGTACTGACATTGAAGCCCTCCGCTGGTCAACACTGTGTGAATGTGTGTACTGACATTGAAGCCCTCCGCTGGTCTACAATGTGTGAATGCGTGTACTGACATTGAAGCCCTCCGCTGGTCTACACTGTGAACGGGTGTCCTGACATTGAAGCCCTCCGCTGGTCAACACTGTGAACGGGTGTACTGACATTGAAGCCCTCCGCTGGTCTACACTATGAACGGGTGTACTGACATTGAAGCCCTCCGCTGGTCTACACTGTGAACGGGTGTAGTGACATTGAAGCCCTCCGCTGGACTACACTGTGAACGGGTGTACTGATATTGAAGCTCTCCGCTGGTCTACACTGTGAACGGGTGTACTGACATTGAAGCCCTCCGCTGGTCAACACTGTGAACGGGTGTACTGACATTGAAGCCCTCCGCTGGTGAACACTGTGAACGGGTGTACTGACATTGAAGCCCTCCGCTGGTCAACACTGTGAACGGGTGTACTGACATTGAAGCCCTCCGCTGGACTACACTGTGAACGGGTGTACTGACATTGAAGCCCTCCGCTGGTCAACACTGCGAACGGGTGTACTGACATTGAAGCCCTCCGCTGGACTACACTGTGAACGGGTGTACTGACATTGAAGCCCTCCGCTGGTCAACACTGTGAACGGGTGTACTGACATTGAAGCCCTCCGCTGGTCTACACTGTGAACGGGTGTACTGACATTGAAGCCCTCCTCTGGTCTACACTGTGAACGGGTGTACTGACATTGAAGCCCTCCGCTGGTCTACACTGTGAACGGGTGTACTGACATTGAAGCCCGCCGCTGCTCTACACTGTGAACGGGTGTACTGACATTGAAGCCCTCCGCTGGTCTACACTGCGAATGGGTGTACTGACATAGAAGCCCTCCGCTGGTCAACACTGTGAACGGGTGTACTGACATTGAAGCTCTCCGCTGGTCTACACTGTGAATGGGTGTACTGACATTGAGCCCTCCGCTGGTCAACACTGTGAATGGGTGTACTGACATTGAAGCCCTCCGCTGGTCTACACTGTGAACGGGTGTACTGACATTGAAGCCCGCCGCTGCTCTACACTGTGAACGGGTGTACTGACATTGAAGCCCTCCGCTGGTCTACACTGTGAACGTGTGTACTGACATTGAAGCCCTCTGCTGGTCTACACTGTGAACGGGTGTACTGACATTGAAGCCCTCCTCTGGTCTACACTGTGAACGGGTGTACTGACATTGAAGCCCTCCGCTGGTCTACACTGTGAACGGGTGTACTGACATTGAAGCCCTCCGCTGGTCTACACTGTGAACGGGTGTACTGACATTGAAGCCCTCCTCTGGTCTACACTGTGAACGGGTGTACTGACATTGAAGCCCTCCGCTGGTCTACACTGTGAACGGGTGTACTGACATTGAAGCCCGCCGCTGCTCTACACTGTGAACGGGTGTACTGACATTGAAGCCCTCCGCTGGTCTACACTGTGAATGGGTGTACTGACATAGAAGCCCTCCTCTGGTCAACACTGTGAACGGGTGTACTGACATTGAAGCTCTCCGCTGGTCAACACTGTGAATGGGTGTACTGACATTGAGCCCTCCGCTGTTCAACACTGTGAACGGGTGTACTGACATTGAAGCCCTCCGCTGGTCTACACTGTGAACGGGTATACTGACATTGAAGCCCTCCGCTGGTCAACACTGTGAATGGGTGTACTGACATTGAAGCCATCCGCTGGTCTACACTGTGAATGGGTGGTCTGACATTGAAGCCCTCCGCTGGTCTACACTGTGTGACTGGGTGTACTGACATTGAAGCCATCCGCTGATCTACACTGTGAATGGGTGTACTGACATTGAAGCCCTCCGCCGGTCAACACTGTGAACGGGTGTACTGACATTAAAGCCCTCCGCTGGTCTACACTGTGAATGGGTGTACTGACATTGAAGCCCTCCGCTGGTCTACACTGTGAACGGATGTACTGACATTGAAGCCCTCCGCTGGTTTACACTGTGAACGGGTGTACTGACATTGAAGCCCTCCGCTGGTCTACACTGTGAATGGGTGTACTGACATTGAAGCCCTCCGCTGGTCAACACTCTGTGAATGGGTGTACTGACATTGAAGCCCTCCGCTGGTCAACACTGTGAACGGGTGTACTGACATTGAAGCCCTCCGCTGGTCTACACTGATAATGGGTGTACTGACATTGAAGCTCTCCGTTGGTCTACACTGCGAACGGGTGTACTGACATTGAAGCCCTCCGCTGGTCAACACTGTGTGAATGTGTGTACTGACATTGAAGCCCTCCGCTGGTCTACAATGTGTGAATGCGTGTACTGACATTGAAGCCCTCCGCTGGTCTACACTGTGAACGGGTGTACTGACATTGAAGCCCTCCGCTGGTCAACACTGTGAACGGGTGTACTGACATTGAAGCCCTCCGCTGGTATACACTGTGAACGGGTGTACTGACATTGAAGCCCTCCGCTGGTCTACACTGTGAACGGGTGTACTGACATTGAAGCCCTCCGCTGGACTACACTGTGAACGGGTGTACTGACATTGAAGCTCTCCGCTGGTCTACAATGTGAACGGGTGTACCGACATTGAAGGCCTCCGCTGGTCAACACTGTGTGAATGGGTGTACCGACATTGAAGCCCTCCGCTGGTCTACACTGTGTGAATGGGTGTACTGACATTGAAGCCCTCCGCTGGTCAACACAGTGAACGGGTGTACTGATATTGAAGCCCTCCGCTGGTCAACACTGAGAACGGGTGTACTGACATTGAAGCCCTCCGCTGGTCTACACTGTGAACGGGTGTACTTACATTGAAGGCTTCCGCTGGTCTACACTGTGAACCGGTGTACTGACATTGAAGCCCTCCGCTGGTCTACACTGTGAACGGGTGTACTGATATTGAACCCCTCCGGTGGTCTACACTGTGAACGGGTGTACTGACATTGAAGCCCTCCGCTGGTCTACAATGTGAACGGGTGTACTGACATTGATGCCCTCCGCTGGTCTACACTGTGAATGGGTGTACTGACATTGAAGCCCTCCGCTGTTCTATACGGTGAATGGGTGTACTGACATTGAAGCCCTCTGCTGGTCTACACTGTCTGAACGGGTGTACTGACATTGAAGCCCTCCGCTGGTCAACACTGTGAATGGGTGTACTGACATTGAAGCCCTCCGCTGGTCTAAACTGTGAATGTGTGTACTGACATTGAAGCCCTCCGCTGGTCTACACTGTGTGAATGGGTGTACTGACATTGAAGCCCTCCGCTGGTCTACACTGTGAACGGGTGTACTTACATTGAAGCCCTCCGCTGGTCAACACTGTGTGAACGGGTGTACTGACATTGAAGCCCTCCGCTGGTCTACACTGTGAATGGGTGTACTGACATTGAAGCCCTCCGCTGGTCTACACTGTGAACGGGTGTACTGACATTGAAGCCCTCCGCTGGTCTACACTGTGAATGGGTGTACTGACATTGAAGCTCTCCGCTGGTCTACACTGTGTGAATGGGTGTACTGACATTGATGCCCTCCGCTGGTCTACACTGTGTGAATGGGTGTACTGACATTGAAGCAACCCGCTGATCTACACTGTGAACGGGTGTACTGACATTGAAGCCATCCGCTGGACTACACTGTGAACGGGTGTACTGACATTGAAGCCCTCCGCTGGTCTACACTGTGAATGGGTGTACTGACATTGAAGCTCTCCGCTGGTCTACACTGTGAATGGGTGTACTGACATTGAAGCCCTCCGCTGGTCTACACTGTGGATGGGTGTACTGACATTGAAGCCCTCCGCTGGTCTACACTGTGAACGGTTGTACTGACATTGAAGCCCTCCGCTGGTCTACACTGTGAATGGGTGTACTGACATTGAAGCCCTCCGCTGGTCTACACTGTGAATGGGTGTGCTGACATTGAAGCCCTCCGCTGGTCTACACTGTGAACGGGTGTACTGACATTGAAGCCCTCCGCTGTTCTACACTGTGTGACTGGGTGTACTGACATTGAAGCCCTCCGCTGGTCAACACTGTGAATGGGTGTACTGACATTGAAGCCCTCAGCTGGTCTACACTGTGAACGGGTGTACTGACATTGAAGCCGTCCGCTGGTCAACACTGTGAACGGGTGTACTGACATTAAAGCCCTCCGCTGGTCTACACTGTGAACGGGTGTACTGACATTGAAGCCCTCCGCTGGTCTACACTGTGAACGGGTGTACTGACATTGAAGCCCTCCGCTGGTCTACACTGTGAACGGGTGTACTGACATTGAAGCCCTCCGCTGGTCTACACTGTGAACGGGTGTACTGACATTGAAGCCCTCCGCTGGTCTATACTGTGAACGGGTGTACTGACATTGAAGCACTCCGCTGGTCAACAATGTGTGAATGTGTGTACTGACATTGAAGCCCTCCGCTGGTCAACACTGTGAACGGGTGTACTGACATTGAAGCCCTCCGCTGGTCTACACTGTGAACGGGTGTACTGACATTGAAGCCCTCCGCTGGTCAACAATGTCTGAATGTGTGTACTGACATTGAAGCCATCCGCTGGTCTACACTGTGAACGGGTGTACTGACATTGAAGCCCTCCGCTGGTCTACACTGTGAATGGGTGTACTGACATTGAAGCTCTCCGCTGGTCTACACTGTGAATGGGTGTACTGACATTGAAGCCCTCCGCTGGTCTACACTGTGGATGGGTGTACTGACATTGAAGCCCTCCGCTGGTCTACACTGTGAACGGTTGTACTGACATTGAAGCCCTCCGCTGGTCTACACTGTGAATGGGTGTACTGACATTGAAGCCCTCCTCTGGTCTACACTGTGAATGTGTGTGCTGACATTGAAGCCCTCCGCTGGTCTACACTGTGAACGGGTTTACTGACATTGAAGCCCTCCGCTGTTCTACACTGTGTGACTGGGTGTACTGACATTGAAGCCCTCCGCTGGTCAACACTGTGAATGGGTGTACTGACATTGAAGCCCTCAGCTGGTCTACACTGTGAACGGGTGTACTGACATTGAAGCCGTCCGCTGGTCAACACTGTGAACGGGTGTACTGACATTAAAGCCCTCCGCTGGTCTACACTGTGAACGGGTGTACTGACATTGAAGCCCTCCGCTGGTCTACACTGTGAACGGGTGTACTGACATTGAAGCCCTCCGCTGGTCTACACTGTGAACGGGTGTACTGACATTGAAGCCCTCCGCTGGTCTACACTGTGAACGGGTGTACTGACATTGAAGCCCTCCGCTGGTCTACACTGTGAACGGGTGTACTGACATTGAAGCCCTCCGCTGGTCAACAATGTGTGAATGTGTGTACTGACATTGAAGCCCTCCGCTGGTCAACACTGTGAACGGGTGTACTGACATTGAAGCCCTCCGCTGGTCTACACTGTGAACGGGTGTACTGACATTGAAGCCCTCCGCTGGTCAACAATGTGTGAATGTGTGTACTGACATTGAAGCCCTCCGCTGGTCTACACTGTGAACGGGTGTACTGACATT
The DNA here is from genome assembly GCF_030144855.1 of Hypanus sabinus. Classification (NCBI taxonomy): domain Eukaryota; kingdom Metazoa; phylum Chordata; class Chondrichthyes; order Myliobatiformes; family Dasyatidae; genus Hypanus; species Hypanus sabinus. The sequence goes on from NW_026779017.1 coordinate 290,138, forward strand.
GAATCCCTCCGCTGGTCTACACTGTGAACGGGTGTACTGACATTGAAGCCCTCCGCTGGTCTACACTGTAAACGGGTGTACTGACATTGAAGCCCTCCGCTGGTCTACACTGTGAACGGGTGTACTGACATTGAAGCCCTCCGCTGGTCAACAATGTGTGAATGTGTGTACTGACATTGAAGCCCTCCGCTGGTCAACACTGTGAACGGGTGTACTGACATTGAAGCCCTCCGCTGGTCTACACTGTGAATGGGTGTACTGACATTGAAGCCCTCCGTTGGTCTACACTGCGAACGGGTGTACTGACATTGAAGCCCTCCGCTGGTCAACACTGTGTGAATGGGTGTACTGACATTGAAGCCCTCCGCTGGTCTACAATGTGTGAATGCGTGTACTGACATTGAAGCCCTCCGCTGGTCTACACTGTGAACGGGTGTACTGACATTGAAGCCCTCCGCTGGTCAACACTGTGTGAATGGGTGTACTGACATTGAAGCCCTCCGCAGGTCTACAATGTGTGAATGCGTGTACTGACATTGAAGCCCTCCGCTGGTCTACACTGTGAACGGGTGTACTGACATTGAAGCCCTCCGCTGGACTACACTGTGAACGGGTGTACTGACATTGAAGCCCTCCGCTGTTCTACACCGTGAACGGGTGTACTGACATTGATGCTCTCCGCTGGTCTACACTGTGAACGGGTGTACTGACATTGAAGCCCTCCGCTGGTCTACACTGTGAACGGGTGTACTGACATTGAAGCCCTCCGCTGGTCAACAATGTGTGAATGTGTGTACTGACATTGAAGCCCTCCGCTGGTCAACACTGTGAACGGGTGTACTGACATTGAAGCCCTCCGCTGGTCTACACTGTGAACGGGTGTACTGACATTGAAGCCCTCCGCTGGTCAACAATGTGTGAATGTGTGTACTGACATTGAAGCCCTCCGCTGGTCTACACTGTGAACGGGTGTACTGACATTGAAGCCCTCCGCTGGTCTACACTGTGAACGGGTGTACTGACATTGAAGCCCTCCGCTGGTCTACACTGTGAACGGGTGTACTGACATTGAAGCCCTCCGCTGGTCTACACTGTGAACGGGTGTACTGACATTGAAGCCCTCCGCTGGTCAACAATGTGTGAATGTGTGTACTGACATTGAAGCCCTCCGCTGGTCAACACTGTGAACGGGTGTACTGACATTGAAGCCCTCCGCTGGTCTACACTGTGAATGGGTGTACTGACATTGAAGCCCTCCGCTGGTCTATACTGTGAACGGGTGTACTGACATTGAAGCCCTCCGCTGGTCAACAATGTGTGAATGTGTGTACTGACATTGAAGCCCTCCGCTGGTCAACACTGTGAACGGGTGTACTGACATTGAAGCCCTCCGCTGGTCTACACTGTGAACGGGTGTACTGACATTGAAGCCCTCCGCTGGTCAACAATGTCTGAATGTGTGTACTGACATTGAAGCCATCCGCTGGTCTACACTGTGAACGGGTGTACTGACATTGAAGCCCTCCGCTGGTCTACACTGTGAATGGGTGTACTGACATTGAAGCTCTCCGCTGGTCTACACTGTGAATGGGTGTACTGACATTGAAGCCCTCCGCTGGTCTACACTGTGGATGGGTGTACTGACATTGAAGCCCTCCGCTGGTCTACACTGTGAACGGTTGTACTGACATTGAAGCCCTCCGCTGGTCTACACTGTGAATGGGTGTACTGACATTGAAGCCCTCCGCTGGTCTACACTGTGAATGTGTGTGCTGACATTGAAGCCCTCCGCTGGTCTACACTGTGAACGGGTGTACTGACATTGAAGCCCTCCGCTGTTCTACACTGTGTGACTGGGTGTACTGACATTGAAGCCCTCCGCTGGTCAACACTGTGAATGGGTGTACTGACATTGAAGCCCTCAGCTGGTCTACACTGTGAACGGGTGTACTGACATTGAAGCCGTCCGCTGGTCAACACTGTGAACGGGTGTACTGACATTAAAGCCCTCCGCTGGTCTACACTGTGAACGGGTGTACTGACATTGAAGCCCTCCGCTGGTCTACACTGTGAACGGGTGTACTGACATTGAAGCCCTCCGCTGGTCTACACTGTGAACGGGTGTACTGACATTGAAGCCCTCCGCTGGTCTACACTGTGAACGGGTGTACTGACATTGAAGCCCTCCGCTGGTCTACACTGTGAACGGGTGTACTGACATTGAAGCCCTCCGCTGGTCTACACTGTGAACGGGTGTACTGACATTGAAGCCCTCCGCTGGTCAACAATGTGTGAATGTGTGTACTGACATTGAAGCCCTCCGCTGGTCAACACTGTGAACGGGTGTACTGACATTGAAGCCCTCCGCTGGTCTACACTGTGAACGGGTGTACTGACATTGAAGCCCTCCGCTGGTCAACAATGTGTGAATGTGTGTACTGACATTGAAGCCCTCCGCTGGTCTACACTGTGAACGGGTGTACTGACATTGAAGCCCTCCGCTGGTCTACACTGTGAACGGGTGTACTGACATTGAAGCCCTCCGCTGGTCTACACTGTAAACGGGTGTACTGACATTGAAGCCCTCCGCTGGTCTACACTGTGAACGGGTGTACTGACATTGAAGCCCTCCGCTGGTCAACAATGTCTGAATGTGTGTACTGACATTGAAGCCCTCCGCTGGTCAACACTGTGAACGGGTGTACTGACATTGAAGCCCTCCGCTGGTCTACACTGTGAATGGGTGTACTGACATTGAAGCCCTCCGTTGGTCTACACTGCGAACGGGTGTACTGACATTGAAGCCCTCCGCTGGTCAACACTGTGTGAATGGGTGTACTGACATTGAAGCCCTCCGCTGGTCTACAATGTGTGAATGCGTGTACTGACATTGAAGCCCTCCGCTGGTCTACACTGTGAACGGGTGTACTGACATTGAAGCCCTCCGCTGGTCAACACTGTGTGAATGGGTGTACTGACATTGAAGCCCTCCGCAGGTCTACAATGTGTGAATGCGTGTACTGACATTGAAGCCCTCCGCTGGTCTACACTGTGAACGGGTGTACTGACATTGAAGCCCTCCGCTGGACTACACTGTGAACGGGTGTACTGACATTGAAGCCCTCCGCTGTTCTACACCGTGAACGGGTGTACTGACATTGATGCTCTCCGCTGGTCTACACTGTGAACGGGTGTACTGACATTGAAGCCCTCCGCTGGTCTACACTGTGAACGGGTGTACTGACATTGAAGCCCTCCGCTGGTCAACAATGTGTGAATGTGTGTACTGACATTGAAGCCCTCCGCTGGTCAACACTGTGAACGGGTGTACTGACATTGAAGCCCTCCGCTGGTCTACACTGTGAACGGGTGTACTGACATTGAAGCCCTCCGCTGGTCAACAATGTGTGAATGTGTGTACTGACATTGAAGCCCTCCGCTGGTCTACACTGTGAACGGGTGTACTGACATTGAAGCCCTCCGCTGGTCTACACTGTGAACGGGTGTACTGACATTGAAGCCCTCCGCTGGTCTACACTGTGAACGGGTGTACTGACATTGAAGCCCTCCGCTGGTCTACACTGTGAACGGGTGTACTGACATTGAAGCCCTCCGCTGGTCAACAATGTGTGAATGTGTGTACTGACATTGAAGCCCTCCGCTGGTCAACACTGTGAACGGGTGTACTGACATTGAAGCCCTCCGCTGGTCTACACTGTGAATGGGTGTACTGACATTGAAGCCCTCCGTTGGTCTACACTGCGAACGGGTGTACTGACATTGAAGCCCTCCGCTGGTCAACACTGTGTGAATGGGTGTACTGACATTGAAGCCCTCCGCAGGTCTATAATGTGTGAATGCGTGTACTGACATTGAAGCCCTCCGCTGGTCTACACTGTGAACGGGTGTACTGACATTGAAGCCCTCCGCTGGTCAACATTGTGTGAATGGGTGTACTGACATTGAAGCCCTCCGCTGGTCTACAATGTGTGAATGCGTGTACTGACATTGAAGCCCTCCGCTGGTCTACACTGTGAACGGGTGTACTGACATTGAAGCCCTCCGCTGGTCAACACTGTGTGAATGGGTGTACTGACATTGAAGCCCTCCGCAGGTCTACAATGTGTGAATGCGTGTACTGACATTGAAGCCCTCCGCTGGTCTACACTGTGAACGGGTGTACTGACATTGAAGCCCTCCGCTGGTCTACACTTTGAACGGTTGTACTGACATTGAAGCCCTCCGCTGGTCTACACTGTGAATGGGTGTACTGACATTGAAGCCCTCCGCTGGTCTACACTGTGAATGGGTGTGCTGACATTGAAGCCCTCCGCTGGTCTACACTGTGAACGGGTGTACTGACATTGAAGCCCTCCTCTGTTCTACACTGTGTGACTGGGTGTACTGACATTGAAGCCCTCCGCTGGTCAACACTGTGAATGGGTGTACTGACATTGAAGCCCTCAGCTGGTCTACACTGTGAACGGGTGTACTGACATTGAAGCCGTCCGCTGGTCAACACTGTGAACGGGTGTACTGACATTAAAGCCCTCCGCTGGTCTACACTGTGAACGGGTGTACTGACATTGAAGCCCTCCGCTGGTCTACACTGTGAACGGGTGTACTGACATTGAAGCCCTCCGCTGGTCTATACTGTGAACGGGTGTACTGACATTGAAGCCCTCCGCTGGTCAACAATGTGTGAATGTGTGTACTGACATTGAAGCCCTCCGCTGGTCAACACTGTGAACGGGTGTACTGACATTGAAGCCCTCCGCTGGTCTACACTGTGAACGGGTGTACTGACATTGAAGCCCTCCGCTGGTCAACAATGTCTGAATGTGTGTACTGACATTGAAGCCATCCGCTGGTCTACACTGTGAACGGGTGTACTGACATTGAAGCCCTCCGCTGGTCTACACTGTGAATGGGTGTACTGACATTGAAGCTCTCCGCTGGTCTACACTGTGAATGGGTGTACTGACATTGAAGCCCTCCGCTGGTCTACACTGTGGATGGGTGTACTGACATTGAAGCCCTCCGCTGGTCTACACTGTGAACGGTTGTACTGACATTGAAGCCCTCCGCTGGTCTACACTGTGAATGGGTGTACTGACATTGAAGCCCTCGCTGGTCTACACTGTGAATGTGTGTGCTGACATTGAAGCCCTCCGCTGGTCTACACTGTGAACGGGTGTACTGACATTGAAGCCCTCCGCTGTTCTACACTGTGTGACTGGGTGTACTGACATTGAAGCCCTCCGCTGGTCAACACTGTGAATGGGTGTACTGACATTGAAGCCCTCAGCTGGTCTACACTGTGAACGGGTGTACTGACATTGAAGCCGTCCGCTGGTCAACACTGTGAACGGGTGTACTGACATTAAAGCCCTCCGCTGGTCTACACTGTGAACGGGTGTACTGACATTGAAGCCCTCCGCTGGTCTACACTGTGAACGGGTGTACTGACATTGAAGCCCTCCGCTGGTCTACACTGTGAACGGGTGTACTGACATTGAAGCCCTCCGCTGGTCTACACTGTGAACGGGTGTACTGACATTGAAGCCCTCCGCTGGTCTACACTGTGAACGGGTGTACTGACATTGAAGCCCTCCGCTGGTCAACAATGTGTGAATGTGTGTACTGACATTGAAGCCCTCCGCTGGTCAACACTGTGAACGGGTGTACAGACATTGAAGCCCTCCGCTGGTCTACACTGTGAACGGGTGTACTGACATTGAAGCCCTCCGCTGGTCAACAATGTGTGAATGTGTGTACTGACATTGAAGCCCTCCGCTGGTCTACACTGTGAACGGGTGTACTGACATTGAAGCCCTCCGCTGGTCTACACTGTGAACGGGTGTACTGACATTGAAGCCCTCCGCTGGTCTACACTGTGAACGGGTGTACTGACATTGAAGCCCTCCGCTGGTCTACACTGTGAACGGGTGTACTGACATTGAAGCCCTCCGCTGGTCAACACTGTGTGAATGGGTGTACTGACATTGAAGCCCTCCGCAGGTCTACAATGTGTGAATGCGTGTACTGACATTGAAGCCCTCCGCTGGTCTACACTGTGAATGGGTGTACTGACATTGAAGCCCTCCGATGGACTACACTGTGAACGGGTGTACTGACATTGAAGCCCTCCGCTGTTCTACACCGTGAACGGGTGTACTGACATTGATGCTCTCCGCTGGTCTACACTGTGAATGGGTGTACTGACATTGAAGCCCTCCTCTGGTCAACACTGTGAATGGGTGTACTGACATTGAAGCCCTCCGCTGGTCTACACTGTGAACGGGTGTACTGACATTGAAGCCCTCCGCTGGTCTACACTGTGAACGGGTGTACTGACATTGAAGCACTCCGCTGGTCAACACTGTGAATCGGTGTACTGAGATTGAAGCCCTCCGCTGGTCTACACTGTGAACGGGTGTACTGACATTGAAGCCCTCCGCTGGTCTACACTGTGAACGGGTGTACTGACATTGAAGCCCTCCGCTGGTCTATACTGTGAACGGGTGTACTGACATTGAAGCCCTCCGCTGGTCAACAATGTGTGAATGTGTGTACTGACATTGAAGCCCACCGCTGGTCAACACTGTGAACGGGTGTACTGACATTGAAGCCCTCCGCTGGTCTACACTGTGAACGGGTGTACTGACATTGAAGCCCTCCGCTGGTCAACAATGTGTGAATGTGTGTACTGACATTGAAGCCATCCGCTGGTCTACACTGTGAACGGGTGTACTGACATTGAAGCCCTCCGCTGGTCTACACTGTGAATGGGTGTACTGACATTAAAGCTCTCCGCTGGTCTACACTGTGAATGGGTGTACTGACATTGAAGCCCTCCGCTGGTCTACACTGTGGATGGGTGTACTGACATTGAAGCCCTCCGCTGGTCTACACTGTGAACGGTTGTACTGACATTGAAGCCCTCCGCTGGTCTACACTGTGAATGGGTGTACTGACATTGAAGCCCTCCGCTGGTCAACACTGTGAACGGGTGTACTGACATTGAAGCCCTCCGCTGGTCTACACTGTGAATGGGTGTACTGACATTGAAGCCCTCCGTTGGTCTACACTGCGAACGGGTGTACTGACATTGAAGCCCTCCGCTGGTCAACACTGTGTGAATGGGTGTACTGACATTGAAGCCCTCCGCTGGTCTACAATGTGTGAATGCGTGTACTGACATTGAAGCCCTCCGCTGGTCTACACTGTGAACGGGTGTACTGACATTGAAGCCCTCCGCTGGTCAACACTGTGTGAATGGGTGTACTGACATTGAAGCCCTCCGCAGGTCTACAATGTGTGAATGCGTGTACTGACATTGAAGCCCTCCGCTGGTCTACACTGTGAACGGGTGTACTGACATTGAAGCCCTCCGCTGGTCAACACTGTGTGAATGGGTGTACTGACATTGAAGCCCTCCGCTGGTCTACAATGTGTGAATGCGTGTACTGACATTGAAGCCCTCCGCTGGTCTACACTGTGAACGGGTGTACTGACATTGAAGCCCTCCGCTGGTCAACACTGTGTGAATGGGTGTACTGACATTGAAGCCCTCCGCAGGTCTACAATGTGTGAATGCGTGTACTGACATTGAAGCCCTCCGCTGGTCTACACTGTGAACGGGTGTACTGACATTGAAGCCCTCCGCTGGTCTACACTGTGAACGGTTGTACTGACATTGAAGCCCTCCGCTGGTCTACACTGTGAATGGGTGTACTGACATTGAAGCCCTCCGCTGGTCTACACTGTGAATGGGTGTGCTGACATTGAAGCCCTCCGCTGGTCTAAACTGTGAACGGGTGTACTGACATTGAAGCCCTCCGCTGTTCTACACTGTGTGACTGGGTGTACTGACATTGAAGCCCTCCGCTGGTCAACACTGTGAATGGGTGTACTGACATTGAAGCCGTCAGCTGGTCTACACTGTGAACGGGTGTACTGACATTGAAGCCGTCCGCTGGTCAACACTGTGAACGGGTGTACTGACATTAAAGCCCTCCGCTGGTCTACACTGTGAACGGGTGTACTGACATTGAAGCCCTCCGCTGGTCTACACTGTGAACGGGTGTACTGACATTGAAGCCCTCCGCTGGTCTATACTGTGAACGGGTGTACTGACATTGAAGCCCTCCGCTGGTCAACAATGTGTGAATGTGTGTACTGACATTGAAGCCCTCCGCTGGTCAACACTGTGAACGGGTGTACTGACATTGAAGCCCTCCGCTGGTCTACACTGTGAACGGGTGTACTGACATTGAAGCCCTCCGCTGGTCAACAATGTCTGAATGTGTGTACTGACATTGAAGCCATCCGCTGGTCTACACTGTGAACGGGTGTACTGACATTGAAGCCCTCCGCTGGTCTACACTGTGAATGGGTGTACTGACATTGAAGCTCTCCGCTGGTCTACACTGTGAATGGGTGTACTGACATTGAAGCCCTCCGCTGGTCTACACTGTGGATGGGTGTACTGACATTGAAGCCCTCCGCTGGTCTACACTGTGAACGGTTGTACTGACATTGAAGCCCTCCGCTGGTCTACACTGTGAATGGGTGTACTGACATTGAAGCCCTCCGCTGGTCTACACTGTGAATGTGTGTGCTGACATTGAAGCCCTCCGCTGGTCTACACTGTGAACGGGTGTACTGACATTGAAGCCCTCCGCTGTTCTACACTGTGTGACTGGGTGTACTGACATTGAAGCCCTCCGCTGGTCAACACTGTGAATGGGTGTACTGACATTGAAGCCCTCAGCTGGTCTACACTGTGAACGGGTGTACTGACATTGAAGCCGTCCGCTGGTCAACACTGTGAACGGGTGTACTGACATTAAAGCCCTCCGCTGGTCTACACTGTGAACGGGTGTACTGACATTGAAGCCCTCCGCTGGTCTACACTGTGAACGGGTGTACTGACATTGAAGCCCTCCGCTGGTCTACACTGTGAACGGGTGTACTGACATTGAAGCCCTCCGCTGGTCTACACTGTGAACGGGTGTACTGACATTGAAGCCCTCCGCTGGTCTACACTGTGAACGGGTGTACTGACATTGAAGCCCTCCGCTGGTCAACAATGTGTGAATGTGTGTACTGACATTGAAGCCCTCCGCTGGTCAACACTGTGAACGGGTGTACTGACATTGAAGCCCTCCGCTGGTCTACACTGTGAACGGGTGTACTGACATTGAAGCCCTCCGCTGGTCAACAATGTGTGAATGTGTGTACTGACATTGAAGCCCTCCGCTGGTCTACACTGTGAACGGGTGTACTGACATTGAAGCCCTCCGCTGGTCTACACTGTGAACGGGTGTACTGACATTGAAGCCCTCCGCTGGTCTACACTGTGAACGGGTGTACTGACATTGAAGCCCTCCGCTGGTCTACACTGTGAACGGGTGTACTGACATTGAAGCCCTCCGCTGGTCAACAATGTGTGAATGTGTGTACTGACATTGAAGCCCTCCGCTGGTCAACACTGTGAACGGGTGTACTGACATTGAAGCCCTCCGCTGGTCTACACTGTGAATGGGTGTACTGACATTGAAGCCCTCCGTTGGTCTACACTGCGAACGGGTGTACTGACATTGAAGCCATCCGCTGGTCAACACTGTGTGAATGGGTGTACTGACATTGAAGCCCTCCGCTGGTCTACAATGTGTGAATGCGTGTACTGACATTGAAGCCCTCCGCTGGTCTACACTGTGAACGGGTGTACTGACATTGAAGCCCTCCGCTGGTCAACACTGTGTGAATGGGTGTACTGACATTGAAGCCCTCCGCAGGTCTACAATGTGTGAATGCGTGTACTGACATTGAAGCCCTCCGCTGGTCTACACTGTGAA